>NC_090740.1:127701450-127708950 GCF_036898095.1 Palaemon carinicauda | reverse complement strand
CAGCATATATTTGTTTACGTCTAGAATCCAATTTCAGAAGGAAGCACATTTTTAGGCGCCTGGTTTTTATACCTTTGGGGGGGGGACTTACTTCATATAATTCCTTTTTGAAAATGAAGAAGTATTAATTTCAAAGACATTGCTTGATCTATTCTCATCCTGCTGAGTGGTTTTTTTTTTAATAAGTCTGAAAGATTCTCGGGAAAAGGAATTGATTTAAGGTGAGGATATTATTCGAGAGATAATGAAATCCAAATTCAAAGGAACTTCATTAGATTCAAGTAATGAATAGGAGTTTCAATCAGTTCTAACTGGTCCTTTAATCCGATTGAAGTTGAGTGGTTTTTGCATTCTTGATCACACGTAAGAACTTAATGCGGCTGATTAATACATAGAATTATAATTGAACGCGTTTCAGTATGAATACTTTTGATTCCCAATATGAGATATATTTATATGCTTTAAAGGATATTGATTGATAAGTAGAGAGAAGAGATAAAATAGTTTTCCCAGTTTTATAAAGTAGTGTATAGTGGTATATTATTTATATGCCTATTTTTATTATATTCACACTTATAGAGACAATTTTGATTCTAAAATGAAAGATGGCCAATGGATCGAACAAAAATATCCTGTTCCAGTGCAGACCCAAAAATTGATAATAGAGAAGAAGGACCTGGAAGAGTGATAAAAGAGAAGTGAAACGTGGAAAAGAGATAAAAGAGAAGAAAGACCTGGAATAGTTGTAAAAGAGAAGAAAAACATAGAAAAAGAGTAGAAGAGAAGAAAGACCTGGAAAAGTGGTTAAAGAGAAGACAAACCGGGAAAAGTGGTAAAAGAGAAGAAATACCCGGAAAGTGATAAAAGAGAAGAAAGATCTGGGAAAGTGGTAAAAGGGAAGACAAACCTAGAAAAGTGATAAAAGAGAAGAAAGACCCGGTGAAGGGATAAAAGAGAAGACCAGGAAAACTGATAGAAGAGAAGAAAGACCTGGAAAAGGGGTAAAAGAGAAGACAAACCTGGAAAAGTGGTAAAATAGAAGAAAGAACTGGAAAAGTGGTAAAATAGAAGAAAAACTTGGAAAAGGGGTAAAAGAGAAGAAAGACCTGGAAAAGTGATAAAAGGGAGGAAAACGTGGAAAAGGGGTTGAAGAGAAGAAAGTCCTGGAAAAGTGGTAAAAGAGAAGAAAAACATGGAAAAGCCGGTTTAAAGGTTTAAATGTCGCTCATGAATGGCAGAAGCAAGCGACAGTGGCATTGCCCTAGCAAACAGGACAATGCCTTAGAGACTGAACATATATTATATGATCAGCGGCCAAGCCTCCTGTCCACCCAAGCTAGGACCAGGGAGGGCCAGGCAGTGCCTGCTGGTGACTTAGCAGATAGACCTATAGGATTCCCCAAAACCCCCAATCTTAGCTCACAAGAATGGTATGGTTGCAGACACTAATGGCACTAACGAGTCTGAGCGGGACTCGAACCCCCGTCTGGCATATACCAGATAGAGATGTTACCTATCAGGCCACAACCGCCCATAAAAGAGAGGAAAGACCGGGAAAAGTGGTAAAATAATAGAAAGACGTGGAAAAGTGATAAAAGAGAAGAGAGACCTGGAAAAGTGGTAAAAGGGAAGAGAAACATAGGAAAGGGGCAGAAGAAGAGAAAGACCTGGAAAAGTGGTAAAAGAGAAGAAACACCTGGAAAAGTGGTAAAAGAGAAGACAAATATAGAAAAAGAGCAGAAGAGAAGAAAGACCTGGAAAAGTGGCAAGAGAGAAGACAAACATGGAAAAGGGATAAAAGAGAAGAAAGACCTGGAAAACTGATAAACGAGAAGAAAGGCCTGGAAAGGTGGTAAAAGAGAAGTTCAAGCATGGAAAAGGGGTAAAAGAGAAGAAAAATATAGAAAAAGAGCAGAAAAGAAAGACCTGGAAAAGTGGCAAAAGAGAAGACAAACATGGAAAGGGGATAAAAGAGAAGACAGACCTGGAAAACTAATAAATGAGAGGAAAGGCCTGGAAGAAGGGTAAAAGAGAAGGCAAGCATGGAAAAGGGGTAAAAGAAAAGAAAGACCTGGAAAAGTGATAAAAGAGAAGAAATTCCTGGAAAAGTGATAAAAGAGAAGAAAGTCCTGGAAAAGTGGTAAAAATGTAAAAGCCTCCAAAAGGGATAAAAGAGAAGAAATACCTGGAAAAGTGGTAAAAAAAGTAAAAGCCTGGAAAAGGGATAAAAGAGAAGAAATACCTGGAAAAGTGGTGAAAGGGAAGACAAACCTGGAAAAGTGGTAAAAGAGAAGAAAGACCTAGAAAAATGGTAAAAGAGGAGAAAGACCATGAAAAGAGATAAAAGAGGCCCTTAAAAGTGGTAAAATAGAAGAAAGACCCGGAAAATCATTGATTCTCTGAAAGAAGGCTACTTTACAAGGAAAATGAAGAGACAGGCAGTGAGTTTCAAATCTTGGCAGTAGAAGAAAATATGTAACAACTGAACTATGCAATCAGGTAAATACTGACGTCACACAATAAGTGGGTGATGAGGAGTCCTATGGGCTGTTATATGGAAATTTTATGAGTAGGAATTCTCACTTTGAGCGCTATAGAAAAGTGGCTCAAACAGTGCTTGGAGAAAAGAGTGAGAGAGAGAAGTTAGAGTTGGAGGTCTGAGATCCAGAAGTGGTATGTGGCTCTTTTTTTTTTTTAAGAGAAGCCATTTTTTTGCTTTTTATTAAAAAGGCCTCATTATTTCGGGACTTTTATGTGACCTAAGACAATTTTGAATGCTCTGATATTCCTGGCATTCTATATGGACGAGAACTAAAATTTAATTGGCTCAAAGTGGTGGTTTCATTTCACCTTCCTTTCCATGAATGGCCCTATTTCTCATCCCTCATCAGGATAATTGTAAACTAGAATAAGATATACAGGTGGTTCGATGAATCTTATATAATTTTGGAGCTTTGCGCATGTAAAGTCTCGAAAAACAACATGAAAGGAATACCATTAGTTCCTTACAGTTTCTGCTCTTGACGTCCTTTATCGAATCGGAAACTTTTGACTTATAAAGACGAAGCGATTCTAAAAGCCTTGTTTAGCGAAGTTCTCAGAGCTAACTGCCTTCAAGCTTGATTTCGCTTCTTACATGATCTTTCTGTCGACGGCTCTGAAAGCTAGTTTAGTTCGTTTTCTGTTTCCAAAGGATATAGTTTCATCTTTTCTGCTAGCTTTGATGCTAATTTCGCGAATGGCAGCGAACCGAACTTCTCACTATTACTTTCCTAAAATACGTTCTAAACTTTTTTTTTTTAGGTATCTATATTGAAGATTTCACTATTCCAGTAAATTTGCATATACTCCCAGGGGAAAGCATTTAATAGTGCATGCGAAGTCAAAAATAGAAATAGGTATACATATTCATGTTTCGTTTTCCATTACATACTTTAAAAAACCGAGAAAATGAAATGTAAAACAGTCGTGGCCGTATGTTGTGGCTAAATGGCATGTCGATTTTGTAAGCGTATAATAGTATCAAGCATCTCTATTTACATTAAATGGAGTGCTAGACTGTATTTTTTTTACCGTGACTTCGGACAAGAAGAAATATATACTTGATACGTTGGAGAATTTTTATTGAACAGTCACGATTCAGATGGACTATTGTCAAGTGTTTATTTTCATTGACTTTTCTTAATCTATTCAGTAATCCATTTTGGCTTCCGTTGGGCTAAAAATACAACGGAAAGATATTCCGAAAGATTTTTTTTGGGGTGAGTGGGTTACATATTCAATACCCATAATTCGTATTTAATGACAAAGAGACTCCCGTAATTGATTATCTATCTATCTATCTATATATTTATCTATATCTGTCTATATATATATATATATATATATATATATATATTCATATATATTCCAAATAAGCCATATACTGTATATTAACACATTAAAGTCTGGATTCTCTTAACAACCTCGGGATCAGAGCCCCAGGCTAAAACACTCAAAGACTATAGTATCTGTCCGGCTGGGCTTCGAACCAGTCCATACCACTGAGTGGTATGGTCAATGTCACAAGTATACTGGACCAGGGTTCGAAGCTCGGCGGGACAGATACTATAGTCTTTGAATGATTTCGCCTGGGGCTCTGATCCCGAGGTTGTTAAGAGAGTCCAGACTTTAATGTATTAATATATATGGCTTATTTGAAATATGAAAACACGTTTAAATGTGCAAAATTTATATATATATATATATATATATATATATATATATATATATTTTATATATATATATATATATATTATATATATATATATATATATATATATATATATATATATATATATATATATCTTCTCCTCTTACGCCTATTGACGTAATGGGCATCAAAAAATTAGGGCCAAGATATCCAAACTATATTTCATAAATTCACTCCACATGCTTTAACTTTCTAATCTGATTCATGGTTCAAACATTCCAATTCTATATTTTCAATTTTTTTTATTTATAAACCGGGAGATTCTTAGCAACCCGCTACGCCCGGGACTGGGGGCCATTCTTTCATCTTCTCTATCCATGACTGACTAAATCCATAGACTCATAGAGGATTCATTGGCTAGATACATCAAAGGATAGCCAGTTCCTTGCGATGCGCAGTGCCTATCTAACTAAGGCAACCTTCCGGTCCATACTAATTCTAGTAAGATCAACTGCCAGGCATCAGGAGTAAAACCCGAAGAGACATTTTGTCCATTGCCTTAAACCCAATCCGTCACCCTTCTGCCAGTGACTTCATTGAGATTTAGGGGGGCATTTCCTCCACACCCAAAGTTCTCATTACTCCACCAAGTTGTTCATACGATACGAGTATAACCGTTGGCAAACATGGATTGCTAAGATATACTACTACTTTGGATAGATATTAAACAGAGGTAAAATCATTTTTCCAGCCTTTAAGCCCTTTTTTATAAATTACACTGTATTAAGAAAATCGGCTTGATTAATAAAAGAAAATGTATTTCCTACAATATACAGCAATATGGTTTTATTATAAAAGTTCTCTCTCTCTCTCTCTCTCTCTCTCTCTCTCTCTCTCTCTCTCTCTCTCTCTCTCTCTCTCTCTCTCTCTATGTTTTATCAGGGATCTCATAGCTCTAAAACGTCCTTGGATATAGTTATCAAAATGTGATATCCGGAGCACAGGTAAAAAACCACCCAAACAAATGGAATACGCTTTTATAACCAGACTCCCATCTGGTAGACTTGGTTCCCTATTTACGCAGAAATGGGTACACGTTCGCCCAAGGAATTATACTCATTCGGTAAACAAAATAAACAAGAAGAAGTAGATAAGTGCTTTTTCGGTCTAGAGAGACCGTACAGCAAATATATATGTTTACGGAAGGGGTTTTATTTTATACATTAGATCCCATTTTGGTTATATCCAATTACCAGTTGGTAGGGGATTCGAAAATAAATGCATAGACATAATGTTTTCCATTATTTTTCACAACCAATTCTGCTTAAAAAATATAAATACATTTGGGTATATGTCTCTCTCTCTCTCTCTCTCTCTCTCTCTCTCTCTCTCTCTCTCTCTCTCTCTCTCATCTCATCTGAGAGTCTACTTTGTGGGGGAAAAGTGAGGAGATCCTTTTGGCTTTTTCTTAATAAATCTACCGATACCTCGGGGCTAGAAGGATTAGTCAAAATCCTAAGACATTTTTTTTCCACCAAGGAGGAGATTTGATTAAACCGAGAAGGGAAGAAAAGGAAATCGAAACTCGGTTGGGATAATTGAAAGAGGAAGACATTTAATCATGTTGACATTTTCCTATTCCAATCTAATGATCACGGAAATGAGATCGCATCCTTTCATGGAAATCATTTTGAGAAGGAAAAAAATTATTAAAAAAAATTCTTTAAGCAATATTGGGTTCGGGAGGAGATCCGATTTCATCCTTCGCCGTATTCGATGGGATCTCGAATGTATATTAAGAGTTGTGAGCCTCCGTGGCCATATGGCTGATATCCTTGGTGCTACTCAAGGAGATTTCGACTTTAAGGGCGGTAATGTATTACCTCTTTATCCGTAACGCTTAAGGAGCTGACTGCCTGGAGGTAAAATCATTTTTCCCAGGTACTTAAGATTGTTAGGTACTTAATTTTTTCCTTGTTCAACGCTGAAATAGGCTTCATTATTATTTTTATATTATTATCAATAATATGATATTTATGTTTTGACCAAGTAAAAAGGTAAAGCAGAAAACTCTTATGCATTATCATGAAAAACTTAATCCTGTTACTCATAGGCACAGCAATCTCTTCATTAAGAATATATTAGAAAATCTTCCATAATAATATGACATTCTAATTATATTTTTATATTACAATACTCACATGCCTTAACTTCATGATTATGAGGATTGGGATTTGCCAATAGAATGGCCAAGTTTGATATTAGGAATCCAAGTTATTTCTCAAAATGATATATGCCATAGTTTGTTTAGGTTCAGACTTCTTATATGAATATACTTCTTTCCTGTGTGGAATACCTAGATAGTTTCACTTGTGTATGCTGAGGTATAACGAATGCGTTCAAGATATATTATTTAAAACATGATATTTGAAAGTCTAATTTCATATTCAAGTACGGAACACTTGATTGTAAAACAGCTTTTTAAACTATTGTAAACTGTGTTGATAACAGTTTAATCATGTCAGAGTGACACATTATGATTCTATATGGGAAACAAAAGGGTTTTTAAACTATTGTAAACTGTATTGATAACAGTTTAATCATGTCAGAGTGATACATTATGATTCTATATGGGAAACAAAAGGGTTTTTAAACTATTGTAAACTGTATTGATAACAGTTTAATCATGTAAGAGTGACACATTATGATTCTATATGTGAATCATATGTTTATTTGATACAGGATGGTAAGAAAATTGACTGACACAGTAGTGAAGTGAGAAAAGAATTTCATTGAACGTATTCAAAACACACGGTCTCTATCAGACTAGATTCTTAATGACCCTAAATCAATCGGCATCACGAAAGCAGGATTAGAGCAAATCAATAAACAGAAAAACGCTTAGGTTAATATTTGGTACTTTTGTACTGGTAAGAAAAGCTGCTTTTTCGGAATTTTTTTTTTTTATTAAAATCATGAACGTAGTCAGTCTGTGCTAATTTCATTCAATTGTATGAATTTTGCGAATAGAGGTCGATATTTTGAGGTATGTATATTGCGTTAGGATTTTATGTATGTATGTATGTATGTATGTATGCATGTATATATATATATATATATATATATATATATTATGTATGTATATATATAGATGTATATATATATATAAATTAATTAATTAATTTCCCCTTGGGTCTTTGATCCCGATGCAGATCGTATTCGATATAAACTAATCAGGTATTTGTGGCTAATTGTCATATATATATATATATATATATATATATATATATATATATATATATATATAT
>NC_090740.1:127683950-127693950 GCF_036898095.1 Palaemon carinicauda | reverse complement strand
AATCTATAAGAGGTTCGTCCATAGCCATTTTTGTTGCCTCGGCATTTTCATTAAACATTTTCTTAGATTTTCCGATTCATTTTCAATCCTATATTTCTGCGTTTTCTATTCAAATCTTCTGTCATCTTTTGCAATTCCTCCCATGATTCTCTGAACACAACTATGTCATATGCAAGTCCGAAGTTATTAAGGCATTCCCTATTGATAATTATTCTTACATTTTCCCAAACTAAATGTTTTAAAAAAGTTGTTTTAGGCATGCTTTAAAGAATTTACGAGAGATGGGGTCTCCCTGTCTAACTCCTTTCTCAATTGGAAATTTCTCACTATCTTTATGTAGTTTTAAGATTGCTATACTTCCTGTGTAGATATCTACAAGAGTTCTAACATAAGAGTCATTTATTACTTGTCATTGAAGGGTTTTCATTACTGCTGAAGTTTGGACAGAATCAAAAGATTTCTTATAGTCTATTAATGCCCTGCATAGTGGTTTGTCATGATCGGCAGATTTGTCAATTAGCTGGTTAATTACATGGATATGGCCAGTTGTCGAATATCCATATCTAAATCCTGCCTGCTCTCGTGGTTCAATAAAGTTTAGCCGTCTTTCTATATGTTCTAATGTGATATTTAGATAATTTATATATTACTGATAGTAAACTTATTGGACTGTAATTTGTCAGGTCTTTTGTGTCTCCCTTTATGTGAATTAGTGTAATGAAGCCTGCTTTGGAAATCTATGAAAATATGTTCCAGACAACCTAATTAAATCATCCACTTCATCTGAAGATATGAAGTCACTGAAATCTTATATTTTATGACGTGGAATTTGGTGAATTTAATTCTAGCTATCAAAAGTTGCTTGTATTGACATGCTGAACAACTTGAGTGGAAGAATAGTAACAAAATGTCCTATATTATCTTGAAGATTCTCTCTCTCTCTCTCTCTCTCTCTCTCTCTCTCTCTCTCTCTCTCTCTCTCTCTCTCTCTCTCTCTCTCTCTCTCTGTTTGTATAGTATGGCAAGAACTGACTTTAAAAGATTTTACCGTTAATGAAAAAATATAGTTCATTTTCCATTTAACATTCTGCTGTTGTTAGGTTGTTTGATAATGGCTTTTTACCAGATATGAGCCGGGAGCTCGTTCTTTTCAATTACCAAGCAAAGGAGTATGATGGAACGATAAATCTTTGAACGAAATACACGGAGCATTGATTGATGTTACGCAGAACCGTCCTGAAATTATGAATTTGTAGAAAGTGAAGTATACATTTCTGCTTTGATATTAAGTGAGAATATTAAATGAGAAAACTTGTGAGAAAACTAATAACGATGACGTAGCCTGATGGTGATTTCATCACTTTAACCATAAGCCTTCTCTGCTGCGCATGTTTTATTTTTACTCTGATGTTAAAAAAAAATCTTAATTTTTAACTCTGTTATTCAAAAATTCTCTAGGCTTATTTTTTAACTCTTTGGTGTTCAAAAAATCTTGAGGCTTATTTTTTTATACTCTTTGTTGTTCGAAAAATCTTTAGGCTTATATTTCAACTCTGTTATTTTAAAGAATCCTTAGGCTTATTTTTTTAACTCTTGGTTGCTCAAAAAATCTTGAGGCTTATTTTTTCAACTCTTGGTTGCTCAAAAAATTTGAGGCTTATTTTTTCAACTCGTTGTTGTTCAAAAAATCTTGAGGCTTATTTTTCAACTCTGTTGTTCAAAAAATCTTGTGGCTTACATTTTTAACTCTGTTGTTCAAAAAATCTTGTGGCTTACATTTTTAACTCTGTTGTTCAAAAAATCTTGAGCCTTATTTTTTTAACTCTTGTTTGTTGCTCAAAAAATCTTGAGGCTTATTTTTTAAGTCTCTGTTGTTTAAAAAATCTTGAGGCTTATTTTTTTAACTCTGTTGTTCAAAAAATCTTGAGCCTTATTTTTTTAACTCTTGGTTGCTCAAAAAATCTTGAGGCTTATTTTTTAACTGTTGTTCAAAAAATCTTCGGGCTTATTTCTTAACTCATCGTTGTTCAAAAAATCTTGAGGCTTATTTTTTAACTGTTGTTCAAAAAATCTTCGGGCTTATTTCTTAACTCATCGTTGTTCAAAAAATCTTGAGGCTTATTTTTTAACTCTATTGTTCAAAAAATCTTGAGGCTTAAAATAACTCTTTGTTGTTTAAAAAATCTCGAGGCTTATTTTTTCAACGCGTTGTTGTTCAAAAAATCTTGAGGCTTATTTTTTTAACTCTTGTTCAAAAAATCTTGAGGCTTATTTTTTTAACTTGTTCAAAAAGTCTTGAGGCTTATTTTTTTAACTCTGTTGTTCAACAAATTTTGAGGCTTATTTTTTTTTAACTCTTGTTGGTTGCTCAAAAAGTCTCGAGGCTTATTTTTTAAGTCTTTGTTGTTCAAAAAATCTTGAGGCTTATTTTTTTAACTCTGTTGTTCAAAAAATCTTGAGCCTTATTTTTTTTAATTGTGTTGTTTAAAAATCTTGAGGCTTATTTTTTAACTCTGTTGTTCAAAAAATCTTGGGGCTTATTTCTTAACTCATCGTTGTTCAAAAAATCTTGAGGCTTATTTTTTAACTCTGTTGTTCAAAAAATCTTGAGGCTTATTTTTTTAAGTCTTTGTTGTTTAAAAAATCTTGAGGCTTATTTTTTTAAGTCTTTGTTGTTTAAAAAATCTTGAGGCTTATTTTTTTAAGTCTTTGTTGTTTAAAAAATCTTGAGGCTTATTTTTTCAACTCGTTGTTGTTCAAAAAGTCTTGAGGCTTATTTTTTTTAACCTGTTCAAAAAATTTTTAGGCTTATTTTTTTAACTCTTCAAAAAATCTTAAGCCTTATTTTTTTTAACTCTGTTGCTCAAAAATCTTGAGGCTTATTTTTTTCCATTTGTTTTGTAAAAATATCTTTAGGCCTATTTTTTTTTTTTTACTTTGTTGTTCTAAATTATTGTGAAGTTCAAGACTCTATGAGGTTGCAAGATTAGATACTATTGACATCTTTGAAATAAGATGCTCTTAAGTATGACGTTTATAATGTTTCTTAGTGGATATTTTCATGTATACATTTTTTCGGGTTCAAAGAGCTAGGGGCATAAATTTCCATTATTTCTAGATATGGTTTACCATAATATTTAATGGTATATATTTTTGCATTATTCATATCCGACTCAAACTTCAGTTATAAATCTGCCATTCAGTATTTCTTTATATTTTGATAATTCTCTTTTTTGATATTTTCTCATGAATATATGATATAAAATTTTGGTTCTAGATGAATAATCCTCATTTGTATGTAGTGTACACTGTTAAATATTTGCATTAAAAAAACGACAAATTACTGGCAACATTTATTCCATTTATTAAAGACGGAAATCTTGACGTAAAAGATTGATATTACGGTCACCAACCCGTAAAAGGTAATAACAAATGAAATGTTAAATTTCGGTCGCCTGTATTATACTGAAATACGTCTGAGATCAGTATATTTTTACGGAGAATTTCCGATTAAAATTATGGTTTTTTAACAGTCTAGGAAAAGCTTTCGTTTTTCATAAAATAATTAACACCCCAGAAAAGATAGCAATGTGAATTAAACTGAATCAGGGATCATCTATCAGATATTTTGAAAAATCGAAGATAAGGTCACTGTATGGAACAGCTTGTAGATAATCAAGTGTTTGCAATTGCTGATATTGGATAAGATTGTATTCTAAATGACCGTGTATCAAGACATACTAAATTAGTAAAGCGAAATATCTACATTATTTTTTATGCTGTATTTACTACTTGTAATACCTATTAGGTCAGAGGAAAACTGTTGATTTCGTAAAATATATGCAAAGTTAATGTAACAAAATGAGAAAAAATGGAGGATCTTTGGTACCAATCTGAAAACCAAATGAAGTGGTTTCCTTGCCAAAATTGAATTAGTTTCTTCCACTCGGGAGATTGAAGACATACAAACAGGAAGTGACGATATAGTTGTGTAGGAAATATGTTGGAACATGAAATGAATTCTGATTCTCAAGCGGGACAATAATCTTCTCCATATAATAAAGAACAGGTTTCTGGCTATATATATATATATATATATATATATATATATATATATATATATATATATATATATATATATATATCTTGCCACGCTGAGCTGCATTGACAAACGTATAACTACTCTGTCTCTCCCTGTCCCGCTGGTATAGAGGAAAGGGAGTTGTCATACCCTGTTGAGAGGGGCTACCCTCAGAGGCACGTTTGGAAACCACAATCTCCCCCAAAGGGTTGAAAATGCTGTGTTGTAGTTAGGAAAGGGGAGGGGATGGGAAGGGTTGAATGTGTGTGTGAATAATTATTAAAATGTTTAGCCATAATTTTTGACGGATCGCGTACATAAAAAGTCTTGGACAAAGATCTTTGATTATATTTTTTTTCGAATATTGTCTTTTCGAGGGCCCACTATGAACGTGGTTGATTCGAAGTCTTGCCTTCTCCATGGCAAACCTCAATACTACACAATATTCTAAAGATTTATAGCAGTTATGACCAGGGGAATGATCTTTCTAAACTGTTGGTTGAATCGGTGGAACCTTTGAAGTTCAAACTTGTTGCAAAAATATTTCTGTTGAACAAGTTGACATAAGTCACGTTTCATAGTTGAATACGTAACTGCTCTATTTTAACATTATTACTGATCTTGATATATATATTTTTTATTTTATTAATTCTCATATATATATACATATATATAAATATATATATATATATATATATATATATATATATATATGTATATATATATATATATATATATATATATATATATACACATACATATATACACATATATACATACACATACATACATACATACACATATATATACAAACATACTTATATATACACACATATATATATATATATATATATATATATATATATATATATATATATCAATAAAAGCCTTGCAGCTGAAAGACTTTGCAAATTATCAAATACTGAATCATAATAATTTATTAGGTTACTAATTGTACCATTTCTTCATTCCTCGAAGTATCTGGAAATATGAAGAGATCTCAAGGAGATCATGAAATTAAAGAGGTCTGCATTCTAAGCAAATACTACATTTTGAATACGGCTTCAAAGCCATTAGAGCAAATGGAAAACCGGTAAGAGCTGATGTTTCGAGATATTAAATATATTTTGCATTCATGTGTTAAGGGTAAATATGTTTTGTATTTATATTTAAAGATTTCACGTTTAATTTTCAATTCTTAGTAAATTATCGTGATTTGTTTTAATCTCATGTAAGTGTTTGATGATTCTGCATTTAGATTTTTGGATTAAAAAAAAGTCGAGCATCTGAGAATCACTTTTGTTTTAATGTGAAGTTTTTGTTTCTTCTCTAGGAGATAATAGATGAAATCAATCGTGTTTTTTCTGTTATCAAACGTGTTATAACGTGAACTTTTATAACACGATGCACATCATTGAAAACTCCATTACTTTGCAAATGAAGGCAAGTGTTCATTAATATGCATTGTTTTCCATCGTCGGTTTATCTGCAAGTTGCAAAAATATTTCTCTTGAGAACTTTGAGTCCCGAGAAGTTGCTGCCTTTGATCTCTGCTTCAGACAACAGCCATTCACTTTATGTCGAGATCTTCCAAGTTCATATGACGTCATTTGCATTTACTGTAGCGTCTTTCCCTCGAAGCAAACTTAATATTCCTCCAAAATTGTATTTCCATTTGAATCCAATATTACAATTCAGTGAATTTACTTTGATGATCCCGAGTCTCGTAGATAATATTTTGCTTCGTATTCCTTTGTATTCCAAGAGGAATGTATAATGGGAATTACATTAAAATGCGACTATGTATCGATATTCTTTGTTTAAATTGATGAAATAAGTAAATCACTGTACATTTGGTACAAATTATAAAGATTTACGTCCTCGAAAGATATTTTAAGAATAATGTTCTCTTCTGTTTAGACCAAAATGTATGCTTTCATTATAAAAGTATATAAGCTTACAAATAAAACATATGGAATAACTGTATTCAAATGTTATTTTCTGTGTAACTCATGGAAATTAACTTGGAAAAGGGGGGGGGGGAGGTTGTTGTGACGTCAGTACACCTCGCTTGAAATACTCTAGACATTACTGAAAGATGTTTACAGCGACCATCCATGCCCCTAGCTGCACCCACTTTTTAGCCCAGTGTGGAAAGGTAATAAAGGAAGTAAGCAAGCTGTATATGAGAAGTAATGAATGATAAAATAAAATTCATTTTAAAATGAGTAATAACGTTGAAATAGATGTCATATATTAACTATGAAGAGGAACTTATGTTTTACTTGTATAACATAAAAACATATTAAGATAAACATTATATTTATGAAGATCCACCTGGAATTGCTTCCAATCTCTCCTGTGGAAGGGTTTACTTTACCTCATTTGCTTCCAGAATTTATACCATCTTAATACGGCACTGGATAACTTGCTGGTTCCAGTATCAGGTTGTCAGTAGAAACTTCCATAAATCTAATCAAAATCGATAGCTAAGGAAGGCTCGGTGCCTGACATGTTATGGAGAACAGATCATCTGAAATAAATTCAATCTCGTTTATATCCGTTGCCAGTGACAGGTTTTAGATTACCTATCACACGCCACTTGTGATAAGTTTTTAATTTTCTGAACTTAGATGGGAAGAAGAATATTAAGATTTGAATTATTCAGTAGCAGTTGCCTACAGCAGAAGACCGTTTATTTTTTAGTAGGAGAACACTTAGAATAAAATTTATATTTGGTGATTGAAGATAATCTAGATTTGTTTTTGATAGTCTCTAGATGATTTAAAAATCATACTGATCTTTCATACGTGAACTGAATCAAGATAATCACTGATAGTTGAAATCTCGGAAAACGAGGGGTTGTTGTGGCCTGATTGGTAACGTCTCTGCCTGGTGTTTGCCAGTCGGGGGTTCGAGTCCCGCTCAGACTCGTTAGTGCCATTAGTGTCTGCAACCTTACCATCCTTGTGAGCTAAGGTTGCGGGGTTTGGGGGAGCCTATAGGACTATCTGCTGAGTCATCAGCAGCCACTGCCTGGCCCTCCCTGGTCCTAGCTTGGGTGGAGAGGAGGCTTGGGCGCTGATCATATAATATATGGTCAGTCTCTAGGGCATTGTCCTGATTGCTAGGGCAATGTCTCTGCCATTCATGAGCGACCTTTAAACCTTTAATCTGTGTCATGAAAATGACGTAAATGTTGAAAAATGCAGATTGAAAAGTAAATGCATATATAATTAATGATAATGAACGGTAAGGGTATTTGGGATTTCGGAAAGTAATTATTGTTTTTATTGAAGTAACTCATTTGCTTTTGAGAAACTATTAGCTAGTGTCATGAAGACGTTGTAAAGTTTTACCTGGTCTTATTGAGGAATTTTAGATTTTGGTTTTTAATGGTTAATGTAGGTTATTTTACATTTCTTATAACCAGATAATTCTCTTATAGCAGATTGTTATTATATATATATATATATATATATATATATATATATATACATACATACATACATACATACATACACATATTACCAACTAAGCTATAACCCTAGTTGGAAAAACAGGATGTTATAACCCCAAGGGCTCCAAGAGAAATATATAGCCCGGTGAGGGAAAGATATATTGAATATAATATATGATAACTAATAAAGAATAAAGCTTAAGATAAGTAACAACGTTAAAATAAATATCATCTACAAACTGTGAAGAGTTACTTAAGTGAACCTGTTCATCATAAAAAAATTTGCTGCAATTTTGAACATCATGAAAAGCCTGTTTTTTTTTTGAGGAAAAATATTAGCAAGAGACATTCTTTGCTCCACTACTGGAGTAAATCACATTTGATATTATTATTATTATTATTATTATTATTATTATTATTATTACCGTTATTATTATTATTATTATTGTTATTATTATTCTTAGTATTATTATTAATAGCTAAGCTACAACCCTAGTTGGAAAAGCAAGATACTATAACAAGGCCCAGGGCTCCATCAGGGAAAAAAGCCCAGTCAGGAAAGGAAATGAGGAAATAAATAAACGTTATAAGAAGTAATGAACAATTAAAATAAAGTATTTTAAAAACAACAACATTAAAACAGATGCTTCAAATATAAACTATAAAAAGACATGTCTTTTAGGGTCATCTTTGCGTTAACAATAATGCATGCCTGACTAAACGAAAAATTCTCATCTGGCTTTATATTACCGTACAAATAGGTTATTATTATAGAATACAAACTGAATTACTCAGGAAGGAAGAGGATAATCCCTTTCCATTACGAATGTATATTTTCCTGTCTTTCCCTCGGCTTATAAATGATATTTTAGTAGGTAAATCGTTCTTGGGAAGGTGCTCTGAATTTAATAGCTGACCACTTTCATAAGATTTATGTCAGGTATAAAAAGACTTACTGTTATGGATGTTGGTGAATCACTCATTAAATAGACACAGGAAAAAAATCATTTCTAAATCCGTCCTTTTAGTAGTGATTCCAGCTTCTATGATCTACGTTCAGGTCACTTATAGCTTTGTCACTAATTATAACCGAGTCGTCTTCATAGGTGGTTTTATATATGAATTCCTTATATCTAATTTTCATTATAGGGAAGCTGTCATGTTAGTTTGAAGATGGAAATTGTGTAGAATAGTTTTGAAATCTCATTTTTTATCGTAATTTGCGAACGAAATTATTCGGTAATATAAGATTATTTTTAATTTTTTGATTGAAGTAGCCATGTGTTTCTATATTCTTTTGAATGGCGCTTACTCCACATTATGGTATTGGCCAATTGAAGACTTGTTATGTCACAAGAAATCTTAATCTGAGAAGTGATAACGCCATCAATAACTTGGAATAAATAACACAATAACAACTAGATTGTTTTTACTCATAGTACTCATATTTACCAACTACTAGAAATACAATACAATTGTATTGTATTAAAAAGAAACTTATTTCTATCATCACATTTAATGAATATTCCCTTTTGTGGTTATTCCAACTGGGCTCGAATCTAAGGATAATATATATTTACAATAAAAGGGTTGGAAGAAAAATTTTATTTCATATATCCATTGGTCTTTATCCTAGTTTCTCTCAATGGATGGACTAAAATTTCAGAAGTACATTTTCTATTGAAATATTTGACGTATGCATCAAAACTTTGGCAGTTGCGCATGAATTCTCTTACAAGATTGCGAATATAAAAATGCGGAAGTCGCTGCTTTTAGATTTCTGAGAAATACCTTGATTGATCGACTTACTAGATTATTTGACATGCAACTAGAGAGGAAGCTTCCGGTTGCATGCATTGAAAATGCACTTAACGATTGCAGTCTTAGCTGCACGTCACGGATCATAGATTCTCAATACGAGAAGGATACGATAAGGAGGATTACCCTCAGACCATCTATTGCCCCGAAAAGGAAATCAGTTTGGGTGAAAAAAAAAAATTGTTTCGAAATATTTTGACAGTCGACGATTGTTGAAATAATTACTTCTAAATATGAGATTCCCTTCTAAGGGTTGTGGTAGCTTACTTGAAACGTCCCTGCCTGGCGATATGCCGGAGTGGGGTTCGAGCCCCATTTAAGCTCATTGTTATCTTGTAGTGCATGCAACTTCTTCATCTTTGTGAGCTAGGGATGAGGGTTTTTGGGGAAGTCCATGGGTCAACCTGCTGATTTGTCAATAGCCATTCCCTGGAGAGGGGCCTTGGACGCTGGTCATATATATATATATATATATATATATATATATATATATATATATATATATATATATATATATATGATCAGTCTCTAAGGCATTGCCTCTGTCCTTCATGAGTTACCTTTAAACCTTATAAGGAAGGATCATGTTAAAAGAAATGGCGGTTTATTTAAAACATACATCGATTTGGATATTTGTCCCG
>NC_090740.1:127666450-127678950 GCF_036898095.1 Palaemon carinicauda | reverse complement strand
TGGGTTTTCCTACATATCAACTGAGTTTTCCTATATATCAACTGGGTTTTCCTACATACAACCTGGGGTTTCCAACTGGCCTTTAGGGGAGTGAAAGAAAAACTCTGAGCGAAGAGGAAAAGGAAGTGTCATCCACCCTTGTCAATGGAATTGATTCCTGCTTTTTTTTTCCATATGAACCCTCAGGCCATATGTTTGAGAGCGTTCTCAACATGAAAAACATTCTCTCTCTCTCTCTCTCTCTCTCTCTCTCTCTCTCTCTCTCTCTCTCTCTCTCTCTCTCTCATGTGGAGTATTCGTTACCTACCAGCCAACCACTACATAAAAGTAGAGGCGATATTTGCTCTTAACAAACATGAGTATTCTGTGGGAACTTCGCGTGCTGTTGAGTCTGTCAAGAGATGAAATATGTTTTCAGAATGTGTTTCTTATTGAACCAGTTTGTAAACTTCTTTGAATCGTATATGAAATAGATTAAATTTGTACGTGGATAAACGCGAATAAGGTAAACTCGTTGAGTGTGTATACTAGCATGTGTGTGTGGGTGTTAAACATATACATATATTGTGATAACAATCACATTTTATTATAAATTTGTCTCATCTTATTCCATTTAATTTCTGAATTTGAACGGTCAGTTTTAATGCAGAAAATTCTACCAACTAGTAAATATCGCTCTAATAGGTAAAATGACATACTTAACAGGAAACAAAGTCCTCATTGTGACTTGATAATGAAAAAAATGACCTATTGTGAAAATGTAAGGTGACTTTAATTATGTATACATATTCGTTGCATTAGTAAGAGATATAGATTCTCAGATCATTTTCTGTACATTTACAGTATATAGGTACCATTCATTCGTTAAAAATTATATATTTACATTCGAAGTGATGTTTACAATCGCAATGTTGCAAGTTTATGTTAATGATGACTCCCCACTCGACACTGTTGAAAACAACCACCGATTTCCCTTGCTCCAAATACTACCATTCATTCATTTAAAAAAAAAAAATATATGAAAAGTAAGTGTAGCTATTATAAATAACAGAATTTTGGTTGATGAAAGATAAATTTTTTCGTAATGAAAAATAAGATAAATTACAGTGAGTTTTGGCATGAGAATTTAAAGAGAAACGCGGAATTATAACCATTATTAGGAATTTATTTACCTTTGAGGGAAACGAGATAAAAAAAGGCTAACGATTGAAGTGATTTATGACCTGTGATTAACCTCGGTTACGATAAATCTAGCTTGAAGGAGGGATAATGTACCCCCTAAGTCAGAGCTTAATATATCTTGTGCGTAAAGGCCGTGCGTGTAAAATAACCCGTATGGTGATTTCTTAGATGAGAGGAAGGTATTTTAGGGTCCTTGGGTGATGAACACCTTGGATTAAATACTGTTCACACAGCTGATCATCATTGCAGACCTTGCAGTAAATAGAAAGCCAAAGTAATACATAGATCTTGGGTAATACCATAGCCTCTGTACCATGGTCTTCCACTGTCTTAAGTTAAAGTTTTCTTGCTTTAGGGTACACTCGGGCACACTATTCTATCCTGTTTCTCGTCCTCTTGTTTTGTTAATGTTTTTATAGTTTATATAGGAAATATTTATTTTAATGTTGTTGCTCTTCTTATAATATTTTATATTTTCTTTGTTTCCGCTCCTTACTGAGCTACTTTCCCTGTTGGAGCCCCTAGGCTTAT
Source organism: Palaemon carinicauda (assembly GCF_036898095.1). Lineage (NCBI taxonomy): Eukaryota > Metazoa > Arthropoda > Malacostraca > Decapoda > Palaemonidae > Palaemon > Palaemon carinicauda. The sequence continues at coordinate 127,677,237 of NC_090740.1, read as the reverse complement.
AGCATCCTGCTTTTACAACTACCGTTGTAGCTTAGCAAGTAATAATAATAATAATAATAATAATAATAATGACGATGATGATACCTGTATAGGATGTGTTAGTAACATTACTGCATATCTGAATATTGATTTGATATTTGGAGGCTATCAAAAACATGAATTTTTTTTTCTTCAAATGTCTTGTGTATTGATATTGCATCCTTTTAAATGAACAATTACTCATATCATTTTAAAATTGTAGCGCATAGGCACATTATACTAAGTGATCTCAAGAACTTTTAGAATCGGTTGAAATGGTGGAACTTTGGAAGTTCAAACTTGTTGAAATGGTTATCTGTTGGACAGGTTGACATAGGTTTCGTTCAATTGTTTATATAAGACTAATTTATGGTAGTGTTGTTACTGATCTTAAAATTTACATTTTTTTTCATATTCCACAACAATACACAGTATTCTAGAAGTTTTTTCTATATGTTACAAGAATGTGCAGTGATCTTCCTAATCAGGCAATTGAATCGGTGGAACTTTAGAAGTTCCAGTGTGCAGCAAATGTTTTTAATTTTAACATTATCATGATCTTACTACTACTACTACTACTACTACTACTACTACTACTACTACTACTACTACTACTACTACTAACTAACTAACTAACTAATAACTAAGCCACAACCCTAGTTAGAAAAGCAGGGCTCCGACATGGAAAAATCACTTTTTGAGTAAAGAATATAAAATATCTCAGGATCAGTAACGTCATGAAAATGGATTTTTCTTATGTTCAACATAAAAAGAAGCATTTGCTGCAAGTTTGAACTAATGAAGCTCCTCCGATTCATCATCATCATCATCATCGTCATCTTCATCTTCATCTTCATCATCTCCTACGCCTATTGACGCAAGGGGCCTCGGTTAGATTTCGCCAGTCGTCTCTATCTTGAGCTTTTAATTGAATACTTCACCATTCATTATCTCCCACTTCGCGATGCATAGTCCTCAGCCATGTAGGCCTCGGTCTTCCAACATTTCTACTCCCTTGCGTAGCCCAACTGAACGTTTTTGTGAACTAATCTCTCTTCGGGCGAAGAGCATGCCCAAACCATCTCCATCCACCCCTCATCATGATCTCATGAACATAAGGCACTCGTGTAAGTTCTTTTAGAGTTTCATTTCTAATCCTGTCCTGCCAATAAACTCATACTATCCTTCTGAGGGTTTTGTTCTTAAATCTACTCTGTTAAAAGAAACCGTAATTTAATCGGGAAATATTCCTTAAAAATATACTGTCTTCAACCGTATTTCAGTAAAATACAGGCGGGCGTAATTTTAACTTACTTTGTTATTATATTTTGGGTTGGTGACCGTTATATCATTCCTTTACGTCAATATATCCGTTTTTAAAACTGTAAGAATCCTGGAATACATGTTGCCAGGCATTTGCCGTTTTATTTTAATGCAAATTTATAACAGTGTACTAAATCTATTGGAGATTGTTTCATTTTCATATCATGACTCATGTCCATAGAGTAACACCGATCTCACTAAACTGATATATAGTCTGATTTTTATGTGTAATTTCAGGGGACCTGATTTCCAAACTTTACTTAACCTAGCCATTGTCTGATTTGCTTTTTTCAATCTTTCACTAAACTCTAATTCTAAAGACCCTGTATTGGAGATCAAAGTTCCTAAATACTTTAATGATGCTACCTCATTAATCCTTTCTCCTTCCAATGATGTTTCATCTTCCATTGCATACTCCGTTCTCATCATCTCTGTCTTTCTTCTATTCATCTCCAGCCTAACCTCGTGTGATATTTCATGCATACTGGTAAGCAAGCATTGTAAATCCTGTGGTGTTCTGCTAACAAGGACAGCATCATCAGCATACTCTAGATCTGCTAAATTCCTATCACCAATCCAGTCCAATCCTTCTCCACCATCTCCAACGGTTCTGCGCATTAAAAAATCCATGAGGATAAATAAATAGGTGTCAACACATTCCCTTGGAGTACTCCGCTGTTCACTGGAAATTCATTTGATAAGACTCCATTAACATTAATTTTGCAGTTGCCATACTAATGTACAGAAATATCATTCCACAATTTGTTCACAGCTGGAGTGAAGCTTCTAGTCGTAGTATTGATAATTTAATGATGTATCGGTGTTTTTAAATCACTAGTCGTAACATGAACTGAATTACGTGACTCATAGTCATGTAGCAGATAGACAGAGGAAGCGAGTGATTGTCGAAACTGTCTTCAGACATAGATTGGTCAGAACAGTGGTTCCACTATAATTGTTGAAATATTCCGTGATATTGCTAAAACTCATAATATGTATTTTGATGTTTTTACATAGGTTGCCTTTTGATTATCTAGAACACATGCGTTTAGATATAATTTTCCATTCAACGTGCTTATTTTGATCTTGTTATGGGTAGCATATTTTATTAACTGAAATTCGTTGATTTTAAAACTAGAACATGAAATGATTCCGATGTAGCAGTTACAGACTTTGATGAATGGCATATATTTTGTCAGAAGAGAGAGAGAGAGAGAGAGAGAGAGAGAGAGAGAGAGAGAGAGAGAGGTACGCCCTATGAATGTCACATAATTTTGTTCTTAAATCGAAAGACATTTTTCCTATAAACTAACTCTCTCTCTCTCTCTCTCTCTCTCTCTCTCTCTCTCTCTCTCTCGTGGCCATTTTTCATAACGCAGCAAGATTGACGAAAACGGGTTACAGCTTTGGTGGAGAGAGACATGAATAGAGAAGAAAACAATTTTAGAATGTCTACAGTATTTCCATCATTACTGTTATATAATATCAAAACATTGGTGTAAAACCAATGACAGATAAGTTTCTTTGAGTTTGTATACTGGCGCGTATATGTGTTTATGACATGAAGATACCAATTAAATTTTGTTATAGATGTGCTCCGTCTTATGTCTTTTCATTTGTGAACGTATACATTTAAATGACCAGACATTTCAAAAAGATAATTCTCTCTCTCTCTCTCTCCTCTCTCTCTCTCTCTCTCTCTCTCTCTCTCTCTCTCTCTCTCTCTCTCTCTCTCTCTCTCTCAAACGTCTTTTTCGGAAATGTCAAGACCACTAAATTGGAAATGTGCATAACTTCTGAGTTAATCCAAATATACCGCAGAAACGAAGCGAAAAAATTGAGATTACTCGAGGGCTGTACCAAAAGAAAAATATAGTCCCTGAAATATTTAAAGCTAAATTGCGAAATGATAAAGCGAAAGAAATCCCAAGCAATTGGCCTCTGGGAAAAGACGATATTTAAAGCTTCATTTTCGGGTGACATAAGCACGAGAACCCTCTTACATTGCAGCTAGAAGGTGCTCTTGACATCCGAAAGACTGAAGATATTAAAGACTTCCAAGAGGAAACTGAAGCCTTTTTTTTGTTCTCTAAGTGCTTCGATAGTGTGAATTTGGAAATAAACGAACAATATGCTGTGAGAAATGTTGAATGGTTTCGAATGAACATGATAAAATGACTGTGGAGGTCCTGTAGAGAGTAGGGTTCCCCTGCTGTATAAGACCAGAAAAAGGAGCCCTTAAAGTAAAGTAATTTAATAGACCTGAATTCATAATGTCGTTTCCATGCAGTATAAATTCAGGTTTATTATACTTTTGATACAAAGTTTTATACTCTGACATTAGGCCCCAATCAAAACCTTGATTAATAAGAGTCCAAAATTATGACTCTCCCTTATATAATAAAGAGCATTTGTCTGGATATATATATATATATATAATTTATATATATATATATATATATATATATATATATATCTTTCAGGTCAGACGTATAACTATTCGGTCTCTACCCGTCCCTCGGGTAGATACCCGTCCCTCGGGTAGATACCGGTCCCTCGGGTAGAGGGGAAAGGGAGTAGTCGTACCTTGGCGAGAAGGGTTGTATTTAGGAAAGCGGAAGTTTGTATGTAGGGTTGAATCTGTTTGTGCGTGTACACTAGTGATATAAACATATATCCTGTTAAAAATAACTTAGGTTCATGAAAACTCATAAAAAAATTTTAACATAGGTTCATGAAAACTCTTTTAACACCATTCTCTTTTTTAAATGTAGCCTCATGAAAACTCATTGAACGTAATTTTTTAACTTGGGTTCATGAAATTTTTTCTAACATAGGTTCATGAAAACTCATTAAACAACATTCTTTTTAACATAGGCTCATGAAAACTTATTAAACAATATTTTTTATAGCATAGGTTCATGAAAACCTATTAAACAACATTTTATTTTAACATAGGTTCATGAAAACTTAATAAACAAAAAATTTTTTAACATAAGTTCATGAAAATCACGAAACAGCATTTGTTTAAAATTTATGTTCATGAAAACTCAATAAAAAATTTTTTTTACATAGTTTCATAAAAACTCAATAAACAACATTCTTTTTTAACATAAGTTCATGAAAAATCATTAAATAAAATTATTTTTTACTGTATATTTAAAGAACGTGCAAAATGGAAAGGTCATGAATGTTGTGGAGTACATTCGAGTCTATCTCGTTGACTTTGAATTAATGAAAAATTAGACCACTGTTGAAACAAAGAGAATGTCAAGAATGTAACTTAACTTTAAGATATATTCTTTGCACATCTAACTTGTATAATTTAGCTGGAGACGAGTTTTGATTTATTCAGCTTGTATGATATTTATTATAACTATCCAAGATACAACCCTAATTGGAAAAAAGATGCTATAAGCCCCAGGGCTCCAATAGGGAAAAATAGCCCAGTGAGGAAAGGAAATAAAGAAATAAATGATGAGAACAAATTAACAATAAATCATTCTAAAAACAGTAACAACGTCAAAACAGATATGTCATACATTAACTATAAAAAGACTTATGTCAGCCTATTCAAAATAAACACATTTTCTATCAAATGTTCTATCTCAGTGCGTAGGAATGAAGAATAGAGGTTGTTGAAGTTCAATAACTTAGTTATCTGGAAAGGACCTCTTGTCTTGATCGAATTATTCTCCCGCGATATTAAAGGTGATCAATGTAAAAAAAGGAAAACCATTTATCTGTTGGCATGGAAGACAATAGTTGATTTATAAATGACTTCAGTATAAACCATTTGAAAGCTTCAAAACAAAACGTATAAATAGAATTTGCTCGTAAGTTATAATTTACATCACAGAAGCTGGGTGACATATTTTTTTTTAAAGAAGCACAAAGACATTCTGTATTTTATCAAGGATTTTTTTTTTTTTTTTTTTTTTTTTTTTTTTTTTTTTTTTTTTTTTTTTTTTTTTTTTTTTTTTGAAAATCCCACATCAGAAGCACCCGATGTGAAAGCAGTCAAGACCTCCTTCTTATTCTAATGAAATTCATTACATGACGGAAGGAAGGCAAGGAGAAATGATACATCTAAATGCTCATAGAAAAATGGTGAACAATGTCTGTTTAAAGGCTTTAAAGACTGTTCATGAATGGCAGAGTCAAGGGACAGGATAGTGCCCTAGAGACATGGCTGTGCCCTAGAAACTGTAGACTGTACATAAGATCAGCCCCAAAGCCTCTACCAAACAAGGTCAGACCAGGGTGAGCCAGGCAGTAGATGAAAGATCATGCCTGCATTAGAATCGTATCGTTCTTTCTTCAGATTAAGAACAATTCCTGTTTAAACGATGTTAGCGATGTTAATGACGTTATAGTTGTCCTTTAAAGAAATATTTATATACAACTTCCTTACGACTTAGTTTCCGGAATTGTTTAACACGAGAAAGTTCCTCATCGGCTTACTCTTTAAAGAGTTCGATGTTAATGATGTTATAATGATGTTATAATTATTCTTTAAACAAATATTTATATCCAACGACTTAGTTTCCGGAACTGTTTAACACGATAAAGTTCCTCATTGGCTTACTATTTAATAGTCCGATGTTAATGATGTTATAATGATGTTATAGTTATTCTTTAAAGAAATATTTATATCCAACGACTTAGTTTCCGGAACTGTTTAACACGATAAAGTTCCTCATGTGCTTACTATTTAAGAGTCCGATGTTAATGATGTTATAATGATGTTATAGTTATCCTTTAGAAAAATATTTAACAACATAAAGTTCATCAGATAATTACCCAAAACTAATTTCGAAGTATAAATTTTTTGATTTAGCCATATCCTAAAGCAGCCCTTTTAACATAACGGAAAATAAATTGTTTCTGCTTCAAGTTTCGAAAATGTTTGAGGTTTATTTGATGCATTTCCATCGTCCCCTTTGTGAAATATAAAACGAATAAACATTAAGAATTTATTGTCCCCTGAAGCGTAATATGATAAATGTCATTAATAACGGGGGAGAGTTTAATTTGTTTCAAATTTAAAACTAGCTGGGAATTATATGGCATATTGCTATTCCTAAATGATGAAAACATTGTAGGACAATTAAAATATGTCATTATTCTGCATTGGAAGCTAATTCTCGTATTTCAATACGTGATTAAAAATCGAAACAATCGTTGGAAATTGTTACTGATTTGCTAAAATTAAGTAATCCATATAATTTTCAATCACCAAAAATTGGTCTAGAATTCGTTCATTCGGGAATTTTCAAAAAAAAAAAAAAAAATACTTGCCTAAATTCTTTGAAACAATATTAGTTTTCACGAACATTATCTCAGTTAATCCGATACATCTGCTTTACAAAAGATTTCTATTCGTTCATTAATGAATTTAAAAAAAAAAAAAAAAAAAGTCGTGACTAAATCATTTGAACAATTTTAGTTTTCACGAACATTATGTCATTTAATCTGATACATCTGTTTCGCAAAAGATTTCTATTCGTTCATTAATGAATTTTCAAAAAAAAAAAAAAAAAAAATAAAGGCGTGACTAAATTATTTGAACAATTTTAGTTTTCACGAACATTATGTCATTTAATCTGATACATCTGTTTCGCAAAAGATTTCTATTCGTTCATTAATGAATTTTCAAAAAAAAAAAAAAAAAAAAAAAAAGAAAAAAAAAGGCGTGACTAAATTATTTGAAAAATTTTAGTTTTCATGAACATTATGTCAGTTAATCTGATACATCTGTTTCACCAAAGGTTTCTATTCGTTCATTAATGAATTTTCAAAAAAAAAAAAAAAAAAAGTCGTGACTAAATTATTTGAACAATTTTAGTTTCATGAACACATATGTCAGTTAATCTGATAACTCTTGTTTCACAAAAGATTTCTATGATCATATTAAGAGTAATATCTGAATTTTGTATTCAGATATTACGCTTAACATGATCATAGGAATCTTATAGTTTCTTAATCGGGCACACAAACTCACTACAAGTCACTTTCATTATTGTTTTTATTATAATTACTTGCTAAGCTACAACCCTTTTTGGAAAAGTAGGATGCTACATGCCCAAGGGCTACAACAGGGGAAAATTGCCGAGTGAGAAAAAGAAAATAAAGAAATAAACCCTAGATAAGTTTAATAAAAGAAATAACACTGAAATAAATCTTTCATTATATGAAATATAAAGCTTTAATTTCCTATATGTCTGCGTTTTTAATAACCACAATAACTTAACTTCATCGTCTACTTAACCTCTTCCAAGTTCAGAACATCTTAAGGATTCATCGTCTATAAGAAAATTTGACCGTCATACATTTGGTTAAAGCGAAGACAATTGTAGGTTTATTGCATCTTTTAACTAATGTAACAGGTGACTCGGTTGAATCCTGCCACAGATTGTGAGGATTCTCTCCTTTATTCCTTATTTTAATAGGGTAAACAATAGCGAGCGAAGCCTTAAGAGACTGTAATTGAGTATTTAAATGCATACTTATATAAATATATATATATATATATATATATATATATATATATATATATATTATATATATACACACACATATATATATGTGTGTATACATATATATATATATATATATATATATATGTTTTTTTTATCGTGTGTGTTATTTGTTTGTGTTGACACGCACTTTTGGTTGCAAAGGACAGCATCTTAGATTTTTATAAAAAAATAGAAAATTTTGATATCAGGATTAAGTCTGTTGTTGAAAATTAGATTTCATTCCCGGTCGCAATCGTTCGAATGTTATTTCTGTATTTTCAGAAATGTAGAGTATATAAATATATAAGAATATAAATATATAAATACACACACACACACACATATATATATATATATATATATATATATATATATATATATATATATATATATATATATATATATATATATATATTAAAACGGAATGGGTCCCCAGAGATTGCAAAAGAAGAGGGAAAGAAAGAGAAGAAGATGCATTGACGAACTTTAAAAGTTTTGTGGGTGTAGACTGGCATAGTAAGACTGTAAACAAACGAAAGTGAGTGGACATGTCTGAGGCATTTGTTCTACAGTGCTCTAGTGACGGCTGATGATATGTGTGTGTGTATGTATATATATATATATATATATATGTATATATATATATATATATATATATATCTATATATATATATTTATTTGTATATATATATATATATATATATATATATATATAATGTGTGTGTGTTATATGTGAGCGTGTGTGTGTGTGTGTGTGTGTGTGTGTGTGTGTGTGTGTGAAGAGAATTTTCAACAAAGCGCAGAAGAACTAGTTAACAAGAACATACAGTATATGCAATAATTCTACGTAATTATGTTGACGTACAGACTAATAATGATAGATTACCTGCTTAATAGAATATACTTATTGAACACTCCTTTTCGTTTATTAGGAAATTGTAAGTTGTATTTCTTATAAATGGTAATTACTGAGTAATTGTGTGTTGTTTCGATGTTTCTCTCACGTATTGTATCCTTCCTTCCGAAGAACTCCCATTTGGGGCCTGTGTTTACTTCTCAATGGTCACTGATGACGTCACTCGAAAAATTATATTTTTTGTCATTGGGGTCTTTCAAGATCTAAAGTAATTGAGTTTTCAGTGTTTGGGAAATAGCTGTATACTCTGTATAAGTAGTAAGTTGGCCAGGGCACCAACCACCTGTTGAGATACTACCGCTAGAGAGTTATGGGGTCCTTTAACTGGCCGGACAGTACTACATTGGATCCTTCTCTCTGGTTATGGTTCATTTTTCATTTTGCCTACACACACACCGATTAATCTGGAATATTCTTACATATTCTCTTCTTTCCTCACACACCTGACAACACTGAGTTTACCAAACAATTCTTCTTCACCTAAGGGGTTACTGCACTGTTATTGTTCAGTGGTCACTTTCCTCTTAGTAAGGGTAGAAGAGACTCTGTAGCTATGCTAAGCAGCTCTTCTAGGGAGGGCACTCCAAAATCAAACCATTGTTCTCTAATCTTGGGTAGTGCCATAGCCTCTGTATCATGGTCTTCCACTGTCTTGGGTTAGAGTTCTCTTGCTTGAGGGTACACTCGGACACACTATTCTATCCTATTTCTCTTCCTCTTGTTTTGTTAAAGTTTTCATAGTTTGTATAGGAGATATTTTTTTTTAATGTTACTGGTCTTTAAGTGTTTTATTTTTCCTTGTTTCCTTTCCTCACTGGGCTATTTTCCCTGGCTTATAGCATTCTGCTTATCCAACTAGGGTTGTAGCTTAGCAATTAATAATAACAATATTCTGGCTCTGTTTTCGAATACTGTAATTCATCTATACGTTTCTTATAATTTTTTTTCGTGGTTGTTAATCTCACAAGAAATGGATGAATATTGTGTTTAAATGGTTTAAAGGCCTAAAAACTATGGAGCTTGAGCTGGTTTCGAACTCCCATCCAACAGATTACCACACAGGGATGTTTCCAATAGACTACCACAGTGTCAAATTCATTATTGATTACAAAGCACACGTGATCGCATGTAAATTTTCATATAAAATCTTTCTTTTATTTTTTCCATACTAACTTTGACCTACCTTGACATTTACATTAGCCATGACGCGAAATGTATGCAGCGACCTGAATGTATATCATCAATACATCTGAATACATTACACAGATTTCCTCTTCCGTCTTCCTCGTAATTTCAAAGTCAGTCGATCGTAAGTGATCAGGAAGGTTGGCCTCGGGAAACTGAGATACGAGGTAGTTTGAGAAATGAAGGCAATTAGGGGAATAGTTCGTACCTGGTTGCCAAATCGTTAAATGGTGGAAGATTGCATTGTCAGCTGGGATTTCATCTTCCTGTCGAAGGAAATGGAATATGTGGGAGAACGAAGATGATCAACTCGGTACAAGTATATCTCATGGTTGATTTTATTTAAAACAATATTTAACTGCACGGGCTCTTGCTCCGGAAGTAATGTAATCTCTATCATCTAATACTAATGCACCCAAACAAGATTTTGGTTGATTTAAAAAAAAATAAAAAACACTTAACTGCACCGGCTCTTGCTCCAGAAGTATTGCAATCTCTATAATCTTGTACTAATGTATCCAACATGTTACTTGATGGGAAAAATCATTATTTATTATTATTATTTATTATTATTAATATTTTATTATTATTATTATCATTACTTATCATTATTTTTATTATTATTATTATTATTAAATCTACATTAATGTTCAGAATTTTTTTTTCTATCTAACGTCTATGATCTGTTCATACAATAACTTCATGATGCCAAGTATTTAGATTTACTGAAATTATTTGCCACTATTTTGAGGCAATATATATATATATATATATATATATATATATAATATATATATATATGTGTGTGTGTGTGTGTGTGTGTG
>NC_090740.1:127653950-127661450 GCF_036898095.1 Palaemon carinicauda | reverse complement strand
TCCATTATGTAAACTTTTATTATTATTATTATTATTATTATTATTATTATTATTATTATTATTATTATTATTATTGTTACGTGCTAAGCTATAACCTGTTTGGAAAAGCTAGATGCTATAAGCCCAGGGACCCCAACAAGGAAAATAGCCTAGAGAAAAGGGAAACGAGGAAAAATAAAATATTTCAAGAACATTAATAACATTGAAATAAATATTTCCTATGTAAACTATAAAAAATTAACAAAACAAGAGCAAGAGAAATTAGATAGAATAGCGTGCCCGAGTGTATCCTCAAACAAGAGAACTCTAACACAAGACAGTGGAAGACAATGGTACCGAGGCCATGGCACAACCCAAGACTAGAGAGCAAGACTTATAGTCCATTTCTTTTAGCGATGCATATTTGCACCGACTCGCAGCGGTGTCCTTTTAGCTCGGAAAAGTTTCCGGATCGCTGATTGGTTGGACGAGATAATTCCAACCAATCGGCGATCACGAAACTTTTCCGAGCTAAAAGGGCACCGCTGCGAGTAGGTGCAAATATGCATCGCTAAAAGAAATGGACTATAGGCAATTAAGAAAGGGACTCTTAGTAAATAGTAACAAAGACTTGTCTATCGTTTCCCCATGTTCCAGATCATTTGCTTCATAATGGTTGGAAAATTACTCCTTGTCGGAAGAGTTTACTGCATCTCAAGACCGCTAATGAAGATTGCTTGGTTTAATGGATTCCTTTCATTAGCGATGGTAATTACGACCAAGAACATTTTCGGAGAATTTCTCGCTTGGAAATCCTAATCAGTACCTTTATTATTATTATTATTATTATTATTATTATTATTATTATTATTATTATTATTATTAAGGAACTGGAGAATTACGACAACGCCAAACATTCTTAAGATTATTTCCATCACCAAAAAATAACATTTCAAACATCTCTGTGTTCATAATCATGTTCCTGGGTAAAAGAAAGTAAAATAATAAAGAGCAAGCTGTACATAAATATTGTAAACAAATAAATTCTAAGTTAGAATGGGAAAAGGCATAATTAAATGGTTAAATAATTGTCCATCAGATTTCAAGCCAATTTACTACAGGAGATACATAGATGATACATTTATAATATTAAAAAAGAAGGAAGATGCGGAAAACTTTTTGAATTACATGAATTCACAACATCCAAAAATCAAATTTATGATAAAGAACAGGATAATCAAATTCCCTTTTTAGATATTTTAATAAAAAAATCAAATAACGGTATAGACACCAACATTTACAGAAAACCTTCTCACACGGGACTCAAGTTAATTTTTTGAGTAGATGCTATGCTAATTTCAAGTTAAACACATTTAGCACAATGTTTTACCGAGCGTTTAGACTAACGTCATCTTTTGAAAATTTTCATAAAGAAATATGTCTCCGAGAGAAATTCTTTTCCAACAATGGTTTCCCATCCAAAATATTCTATTACAAACTCAGAACTTTCCTTAACAGTATATTTTGTCCTAAACCAAAGAAATTTGGTCCAAAAAAAGTTGAACTCTTCATCAAATTACCATATTTTAAAGATGAAACGAACAAATATATTAAAATCAGAATACATGAAATCCTGAGTAAATACCTACCACAAATTAAACCGAATTTAATATTCTATAATTACTCCAAAATAAGAAGTTTTGTTAATCATAAAGAAAAGCTGTAAAAGACCTTTGAATCATTGGTGGTTTACCTGTTTAACTGTCCAAATTGCCAATTAGCTTATATTGGCTCCACGAAAAAATGCATTTTTTCTCGCTACCAAGATCACAAGGGAATTAGCAGCCGAACTGGCGGAGCCTTGTCCAAACCTTTACAGTCCAGCATACGAGACCATTGCGACATGGATTGTAAGTGTTCGTTCTCTTTGGACAACTTTTCAATAATATACAGAGGTTCATATGAAAATGAAATAAGAATAGCAGAGTCAATTTTTATAAAATCTAAAAAGCCACAACTTAATCAAGAAATTTCTAGTTTTCCTTTGAAGATTGCCTAATTATGCCTTTTCCCATTCTAACTTAGAATTTATTTGTTTACAATATCTATGTACAGCTTGCTCTTTATTATTTTACTTTCTTTTACCCAGGTACATGATTATGAACACAGAGATGTTTGAAACGTTGTTATTTGTTGGTGATGGAATTAAATTTAACAATGTTTGGCGTTGTCGTAATTCTCCAGTTCCTTATTAAACTGAGGTTCCCTTCCACCCGCTCAGTATCGGATATTATTATTATTATTATTATTATTATTATTATTATTATTATTATTATTATTATTATTGTTGTTGTTGTTGTTGTTGTTGTTGTTGTTGTTGTTGCTAACTTAACTACAACTCTATTTGAAAAATCAGGAAGCTATACAGTAATCCCAAGGGAGAAATAGCCCAGTAAGGAAAGGAAATAAGTAAACTATATGACAAGTCATGAGTAATGGTTATAAAATATCAGTAACATTTTAATAGATTCATCGTATACTGTATAAACTAAGAAGAGAGACATCTTTTAGTCTGTTCAGCATAACAGTCAAAGTAAGTTAGAACTATTAAAGTTACACAGATTCAACTGTATTATTATTATTATTATTATTATATATATATATATATATATATATATATATATATATATATATATATATATATATATATATATATATATCGGTAAATTCTTTAGTGCCACTAGAGATCCCTCATTAAAAGTAATGGACTTTATTCTCTCTCGTGCGTGTAAAAATATATAATATAAATGAGGGTATATTATCCGTATTCATCTTATTCGGGATAATTTTTTAGATGTAAGGTAACCTTTTTTTTCCGGCTTTGGCCACGTGAATGTTATTTTTTTATGATAGTGATGAATTAATGATGATATACTTATAATAGTGATAACTATCATGAGGAATATTAATATTTTCGATAGTTATTACTAGCATGGTAATTATTGTTGTTATTATCATCAGCTTTATATTTAATCTTATTGATATTATTGTTATTATCGTAATAATATTGGCAATTAATTTTAGAACTATAAGCATTCGCATCAATTCGAAACACTAAACTGTCGCTCTGCAATTAGAGTTAATCATTTTGAAGGGGAAAAAAATAATAAAGAACTAATTGAAATTTAGTTTTAGTGAAAGAGTTTTTCACCTCTAATTTTTCTCCTACATTTTTTTTTATACGTATACATTACACTTTTTTTTTTTTTTTTTTTTTTTTTTTTTTTTTTTTTTTTTTTTTTTTTTAAGCGCATTGTTCTTATCCCATTTTAAAGTATTATCACGGCTCTCATTTTTTTCCTCTAGTGTCAGGATTTTTTGATAAAGAAAAGATATGACAGATGAAACGCCAACTTAACTTGTTCCCGAGCTACTCTCCATGACCCAGTCAGGTCTTGAAGTTCAAGGCCTAAAGTATCTCGACCTTGTTGCAGTTCATTCTCTTGCAACAAACTTGGTTCAACGTGTCCTTTACGTATTCAGATTTATGCATTGCGTATAACATTTCTGTTATAACTTCACCTTTGAATTTCTGTTGTTTCTCTGGCTGCCATTTCCTGAAGAAGGCGAGTATTCCCGTCATTCTTATCATCTAACTTTGCCAAAAGGTCCTTTTTCTTTGTTAATTTTAAAGCCAGTCAAGTTATCATTTACGAAATCTCTGGGTTATCCAAATGTTTCAAATGATTATTCCTAATCTAAATTTTGCCATTGTCTACATTTCAAATCAAAAGCAACATCTTTTTATTTTAACAACATGAAATGAATGTTTATCACAGCGGAAAATATTTTTTTAATATTATTCATGGACGTACTTTTTAGATAATATCCAGCATATTTTTTTTTCCGGAAATTATTAGTGAAATATATTAGTATACAATATTTAGCTAGGTGTTTTTATTCTAAATTTGGATATTAAAGTATATTCATTTTGATGACTAAACTTACTCTTCAATTCCTAATTGACGGTAATTTTCTGATGAGAATAGGGTGGAATATCTTACTGGTAAAAGATAACATGAAATACTACTAGTTTGTTAATAGAGTTTTGTAGGTAATTAATGGAATGAAATATTATTATTATTATTATTACTATTATTATTATTATTATTATTATTATTATTATTATTACTTACTAAGCTGCTACTAGTTGGAAAAGCAGAATACTATATGCCCATGGACCCCGACAGGGAAATAGCCCAGTGAGGGAAGGAAACAAGGAAAAATCAAATATTTTAAAAACAGTAGCAACATTGAAATAAATATTTCCTATAAAAACTTTGAATAAGTGGAAGAGAAATAACATAGAATAGTGTGCCCGAGTGAACCCTCAAGCAACCGAAAGTAAGTGTGTTTTATCGCATTTAAGAAACTCGACTTATGATTTGGTTAAATGATATTTCAAGGATTTGATTTTAGAATTAAGTATATTATAATCATTTAACTTTAACCTGGATTAGAATTTAGGTTATGTAGAAATGGTGTTCTAAATACAAATTCATTTGTACTTTGAATATTTTATTTATATATGTGTATATACAGTGTATGTATATATATATATATATATATATATATATACAGTATATATATATGTATATGTATATTCATATATATGCATATATATATATATATATATATATATATATATATGTATATATATACAGTATATATATTCATATATATATGTATAATATATATATATATATATATATATATATATATATATATATATATATATATGTATTTACATATGTATATATACACAAATATATGTATATATATGAATATATATATTTACATATAGATGTATATACAGTATGTATATAGTACTATAAATGGCTTATTTCTTTAGCATAGGCTACACACGTCAGCATTTACCCTAAAACAATATAGGCTATAATGTTTTCATGAAATTTGAAAGTACATTTTAAAAAATGTTCTTATCATTTAGTATTATTGTTATTGTTAGTAGTAATAGTAGTAGTAGTAGTAGTAGTAGTAGTATTACACCTTTTGATATTATTTTTCATTTTTAATCTTTGTAGCATCTGTTTGTACTGTAATAGCATTAACATATATTTTTCTTATTTGGGTTATAATAAAAGGACATGCCAGGTAGAATACCATGATCTGACTTCCAAAACTAAAACTGACATAATTTCTTTAAAAAAAATGTAATAACATAAAGTATCTCTGACACAAGGAAGCTGTAGAACTCACTAAATTCTTATTGGCTGTGATAAGTCAGACAGATATTTGCATAGTGTAAAGACCCGCGGGTCTCTCTCTCTCTCTCTCTCTCTCTCTCTCTCTCTCTCTCTCTCTCTCTCTCTCTCTCTCTCTCAAAATATGCATAGAAATTGAGATGTACAAAAACTTGAATAAAGCACATGTATGTAAGGTCTCTCTCTCTCTCTCTCTCTCTCTCTCTCTCTCTCTCTCTCTCTCTCTCTCTCTCTCTCTCTCTCTCTCAAATATAATATTAAGACGTGTCTATCTAAAGTATAAGGCATTTTGAAGGCTTATCCAAACATCATAGAATAGATGCCCAGAGCCGTATCAAGATAAACCTTTGAAAGGTTTTTATTTGGAACGAAATTTATGTGGCCAAGTGTGTATGTTTGTACAGTAGCAGATATTCTTCAGTGACTATTATATTCAGTATAAGGAAAATAATCCCCAAAACAGTGATATTCTTTTCTAAAAAGGAACTCTCTCTTTACGGGAAGAACTGAGAAATATGCACGTGAAGATTTCTTTTACGTGCAAAGCCTTTACAACTGATAAAGAAGCTGGAGTCGGTATGAAGCGCACGTCGTGCTCTTTCCGGAAATATGAAAGTAACGACATTTTTCGGAAAGTTCCGGGAGACGCCTCAGCAGTCAACAGTGGGGAGATATTGGCTGGTGGGGCCAGAGATGCTTTTTTGGGCCGTGTCGAAGCAGATGATACCTCGTTGGTAATTAATACTAAGGACGCAATTATGTCTAGGGTACTATTTTGAAGAATGTTAACCTCAAAACGGGTTTTTAAGTTTATAGTGACGAATGCTAATAAAACCTTTCGAATGTGGGGATGAAAGTTCAGTAGCAACGTGCAAGTTTTTTTTTTTTTTTTTTTTTTTTTTTTTTTTTTTTTTTTTTTCTCTCTCTCTCTCTTCTCTCTCTCTCTCTCTCTCTCTCTCTCTCTCTCTCTCTCTCTCTCTCTCTCTCTCTCGTCGTGAGTGCCAGGATAAGGTTGGGATATCGTTCTGTGAGGCAGGCTGGACAGACACTAGATATACCACACTACACCTCATGTAAACTGTGTAACCTTGCTAATGCCAATAACCCTGAACACTACTGCCTTCATTGCCCCACTGTCAGGGATCTGTTACCTCAAGGACAAAATTTACTTCAAACCTGTCAATATTTACTCAAAGATGACCACCTAGACGTAATTTTGACTCGTCATCCACACTTTGGTGGGTGCTAAACTGTCTGTTGCAGTTGTTGTGATAATGGAATAATATCTCATATATGTTATTTTTGTAACTGATATACTAGTGATTCAATGCTGTAATTTTTTTTTTCTGTTGATTTTTAATGTACTGTATGTAACTGCTAATATGTCACTTTCTTTGACGTCTTTGGGCGTAATAAATTTATTAAATAATCTCTCTCTCTCTCTCTCTCTCTCTCTCTCTCTCTCTCTCTCTCTCTCTCTCTCTCTGTCCGTGATGTGTTTACCTGTTGGAAGACGGTTTATGAGAGAGATAAGTTATTAATTGAACTAATATTTAAAGACGTTTAGTTCAAATGACGGACAACAGCTTTATCTATGTACAGTATTATTATTATTGTTGTTGTTGTTATTATTATTATTAGTTCTTACCCATGTTCCTTGTTAGGGAAAATTACTATTTTTATAAAAGGATAAGAAAGATAAGAAAACCTAGATATATTCGTAAGTATATTTCAAAGGCGAACGGATAATCTATTGGTTGTGATATGTTTCTTAGTTTTAGAAGTATTATCTAGGAAACCATGTATTTAAACAGGAGTGATTTATCAATCATTTATAAGAATAGAAGGAATCATGACATTAGAATAACTCTACTTCTTCCAAATATGCAAGTAAACTGGAGAACTATATTTAAAGAGTACAACACTACGCTTCAACATATCAAAATATACCCTTGTGTTACCTAGATAATTCGGATGATATATGCTTATATTGTTAAAGGCTGTCAATGTGATACAAGGCCGTAATAAGGAAGCTCTTTAGGTTATTGGTAAATAACATAGAAAATAAATTTGTAAAAGCTGAACGGGAAAGTTACTGGTACTCCCACCATTTTGAGAAATATAAAAGTTCGCTGATTCGTCAATAGGACGATATAGCCAACCCCCAATCATTTAGCTATAGCACTGGAATTAGCTACAAATTAAAGATATAAAGGTGGATTTGAAGGGCTACTTT
>NC_090740.1:127646450-127648950 GCF_036898095.1 Palaemon carinicauda | reverse complement strand
TGTCTTGAAATTAAATGCAATGGTTACCAATTCAACTAGAAAAGACCATTAACTTTAAGTCAGAACCAAAGTAAATACCATTGTAGTTCAGGAGTTACAGTGAGAGACCAAGGGTATAATTTATAGCAAGTTTTACCAGAACTCCCAACTTATCAGGGCAATACCCAACAGTAAGACGAGCTGTTTCACCTGGTAACTTCTTAAGCGCATTTGTTAAAAGGATTTAGGTTCTTTAATTATTGCTTTTGACTTGCGTGAAAACTCCCCGAGTCTTTATTTTGTGTGTGTGTGTGTCTGTGTGTGTGTGTGTGTGTGTGTGTGGTTACACACGACCATAAAGGTTGGTGAGGTCAATCATCGCTTACCAACAGTGTTTCAACGGTTATCGTTTTTGGTTCGGTTTGGCATTTAAGAATATATGCTTATTGGTTGGTGGTGATTAGTAAAAAAAAAAAAAAAAAAAATATATATATATATATATATATATATATATATGATGTGTTTTTGCCTCTTTGCGCGCGTGTAGATAAATGTGTGTGTGTATATATATATATATATATATATATATATATATATATATATATATATATGTGTGTGTGTGTATATATATATATATATATATATATATATATATATATATATATATATATATATATATATATATATATATATATATAAAGTTCTATTGCCTGTTTGCGCGCGTAGTAGATGCCTCTGTCTAATGTTTATATTCCAAGAAAAAACCAATTTCACTTTATTACATTTTTTATCCCTCTGTTTACCAGACTGCAGTAATAGCATTTATGAATGCGCAATTTTTATCCGCCTCCTTTAATGAGTTATTTATTTTTCAAATTAAAATAGCATTATAAGATTGATGGGCAAACATTAAGATTAGTAATTACTTTTCATTTTCATAATGAGTTTATACATTAATACGTCTAAAGGAAACAGAAAGTGATGAATATGAAAATCATTATAATGATCGATTTTGCATAGAAAGCATAAAAATTAAAATTAGAAGAAAAATGTAAACAAATGATAAAGAATGTGAATTACATTTTTAGTTTTATGTCAGTTTTATATAAAGTCTTTAAAACTTATTTTTTTTCATAATAATTTGCTCCGATGAATTTAATTTGAAACCAGAAAGGTAATCCTCTGCCATTACAAAGCAATTAGATAGCTCATAATGAGAGCCAAGTAATTATGCAAAATTATGGTAATTGTGGAGATTTTATTTAGGGAAAAACTCAGAATGCTCTTTATTATCGGTTATCAGTATGGTCATTTGTAATATTTTTGTTATTTTCCTGTACCTCATAATAAAAGACCCAACGCATTACGTTAAAATTCCATTTAAAAGTAAAAAAAAAAAAAAAAGGAAAACTCAATAACAAAGTAGGACAACACATTTCGTTAAAACTCCATTTAAAAAATCCCCCCCCCCCCAAAAAAAAAAAAAAAGAGGAAAACCCAATAACAAAATAGGACAACACATTTCGTTGAAATTCCAAGTAAACGTCAAAAAAAAAAAAAAAAAAAAAAGGGATAACCCAAAAACAGAATAGGATAACATTATTCGTTAAAAATCTATTTAAACGCCAAAAAATATGAAAATCCTATAACAAAATAGGACAACACATTACGTTAAAATCCCTTTTCTACCTCCAAAATAAAAACTGAAAATCCAATAAAAAAGGAAAGAGATTCAGGACGTGTGCAATCGACCACGGCCAAACTTTCACCGGCTAAGATTCCATGAGCTACAAATGCCGTCTTCTTGTATGTCTGAAATGTCCATTTGGCCGAAATCCCGACACTTATTGACACCTAACACGCGATGAACCCGTGATAAGAACGGGAACATGTCGGGAACATGTCGGATCCAAATGGCTTCTACCAAGGAACGTTTTTTTTCCTCTGTTGCGATTAGATTCCAAGAGACTGATGTCCCGAAATGTCGCTGGTCAGATTAGTGGCAGAAAACAGATTAAATTCGACTTTTTTTATATCTATATTATCCATTGTATCCAGTGACTTATTTTTGAGCTTCATAAGATTTATCTTTCACAATATCATCATCATCTGATGTCAGAATATACAAAATCAATCAACCAGTCATAATCATCTTATTTACTTCTCTTGTAGTTTCCTTATTTCCTTTCCTCACTGGGCTAGTTTCCCTGTTGGAGCCCTCAGGCTTATAGCATTCTGCTTTTCCAACTAGGGTTTTAGCTTAGCAAGTGATTAATAATAAGGATAATTATAATTATAATGATAATAATAATAATAATAATAATAATAATAATAATAATAGTAAAGTAATAATAATAATAATAATAATAATAATAATAATAATAATAATAATAATAATAATAATAATAATAGTAATAATAATAATAATAATAATAATAATAATAATAATATATAAGGCCATGGAATTCTGGAAATCAAAGATTTACTCTAAAGTAACCTCAATCTCAGAGAGTGTATATAT
>NC_090740.1:127618950-127641450 GCF_036898095.1 Palaemon carinicauda | reverse complement strand
ATATGTATATATATATGTATATATGTATATATATTACATAAATATATATATATATATATATATATATATATATATATATATTTATATATATATATATTTATATATATATATATATTTATATATATGTATATATATTACATATATATATTTATATATATATGTATATATGAATATATATATATGTATGTGTGTATAACATATATATATATATATATATATATATATATATATATAGAGAGAGAGAGAGAGAGAGAGAGAGAGAGAGAGAGAGAGAGAGAGAGAGAGAGAGAGAGAGAGTGAGTGTGTGTGTTTCACGAAATACCGAACTAATTGATGAAAATTCACAAGAGAGGCTGATAACTAAAATTTCCTAGATGTCGACTTAACAGTAATCCGTATACAAGTTGATTTATAGGGTCCTCACCAGCCAAGTAACTTCGACCTTATATATATATATATATATATATATATATATATATATATATACACATACATACATACATGCACACACAGACACACACATACGCGTGTAACACATACACATGAACGTTACTGTTGTACATGTAGAATCTACACAGACCCAGTCCGTTATGCAGTTCGGCCAGTTAAGGACATTCTTCTGACAGGGTCAAGCAGTGGTCAGGGGTAAGTGGCTTGACCCTGGATGGAAGGTGACGTCATTATGGAAGGGTGCAGGCCCTCAGATGTCACAGTACAGTCTGCAGTTTACTTCTGTTTAATAGGAGAATGTAATTCAACTCCTGGTGAATGTGTAATATAACGTTTTTAATGCCAATACTCACAACTTCAGCTATAAACAAATGCTTTGTGAAATGACAGTAGGTAATGACTTAGATTACCACTCCAATTTTGATGTTGCAGTTTGTATGAAAGTGCAATGTCGGAAATATGATTGTTTAGTAAAATGTCATGAAAACATTGTTTAATTATAAAGGCAATCAATACATTTTGACCAATAGTGATATCACATATATACTGTAGAAATTAATTTTAACGACAGCAGAAAGTGTAGTATGAAAATAATGGTGTAGCGAGATTCAATAGGTAAATGAAAATGATTAGATATTGAAATTCTCTCTCTCTCTCTCTCTCTCTCTCTCTCTCTCTCTCTCTCTCTCTCTCTCTCTCTCTCTCTCTCTATGAAATTATTGCCAAAGATGATTAGATCAACTTTTAGTTATAGTTGGACTAGCCTAGTTAGTAAGTTTCGGAGTCCCTCTAGGATTACCTTGAGCTCTTCTTCGTTTCTTAGTTTTCCTTCCTTTTATGTTTTCACCCTTCCTTGGTTAGTTCTTTTTTTTCTCTGTCTTTGGTAGAGGACAGGAAATGTGGTACAAGATCCTGCCATAATTAGTCAAGCTTGAAATACCACATACTGTTTACAATTTCCATATATTTAGCAGATGGATTCTGGTTCTTAACGGTTTTTATTATATTAAGAAAAATCCAATGATTCGTTAAGTAAAACTTTCTTAAAAGAACGATAGATTTGAAAAGATTGTTTCACCCTCCAAAACCACAAGCGAATATTTACATTTGACGAACTTTGTTTACTAACGTATGATGTTATGAGATAACATTAAAATAAATGAGCCAGTTTAAGTCGTTCGGGGTGTGTTTCTCTTTAGTCCGTCTTGTTAACCATTTCTCATTCAAATCTTCTTCCGGTTGTTTATCTTGCCTGCCTGGCCTTTATAGCCCTCGTTCCTTTTGATGTCCAGATTACATTGCCCTTCGTTTGAATTTCATTACGGGGACGTTACATGCAACTACGAAACGCTTCTTATTATTCTAACTTTATGAAGTCTACCTAAATCTTTTATTGCTTTATAAATTCATACATATATGCACGTGATAAAGGAAAAAGATAGAGAATAAAATAGTTATTTGACAATTTCATTTTCTGATACCTAGTGCTACTACACAAATATATTTAGATACATATGATGAAATCATTAGATATTGAATGGGGTGAAATAAATATTAAATTGTTACTTTACATTTCATAATTTTCTGATGCCCAGTGCTACTACACAAATGTTTTCATAGATACCCAAGATGAAATCATTAGATATTGAACGAGGTGAAATAAATATTTGTGAATGAAGCAAGAGAGAGAAGTCGGTTTATTTGTATTAGAATTATATAAGTAAAACACTCATTTTCATTTCTGGTTAATAGAAATAAAAAAAGAGTTGGATAGTTACCAATTTGGCAAATAAAGAAATGTGAATTTCCTTTCAACAAAACCAGAATGATTCTAAAAATAAGGTTGGGAAGAGAGGAAAGCTGGTTTATTTGTAATAGAACTATATAACTAAAGCACTCATTTTCATCTGTGCTAAATAAAAATAAAAATTTGGATAATTAACAATTTGGCAAATGAAGAAAGTTCCTGTCAACAAAGCATTAATGATTCTATAAATAAAGTTGGGAAGATGAAATTATTCTTCCCTTGGATTTTAAAAACACCATAAATTATAAGAAAAATAAAGTTTCAAGACAACGATTAGATATCCATTGTTTTTACAAACTGATGAATATATATGGAAACCTCACAACTTCCTTTGTCCTTTGCCTATTCATAGCGCCCTTAGTCAATTGCCTATGGAGACCGAACTTGACAAATAGGTTCGCTTTTGAGAGGTGGTTTTGACGCCAGGGGTTAGGGTAACTCGGTTATTTCATTTTCCCTGTAACCAAGACCGAGAGATCCTTGATGGATGAAATATTTGTTATTTCATTTTCCCTGTAACCAAGACCGAGAGATCCTGGGTGGATGAAATATTTGTTATTTCATTTTCCCTGTAACCAAGACCGAGAGATCCTTGATGGATGAAATATTTGTTATTTCATTTTCCCTGTAACCAAGACCGAGAGATCCTTGATGGATGAAATATTTGTTATTTCATTTTCCCTGTAACCAAGACCGAGAGATCCTTGATGGATGAAATATTTGTTATTTCATTTTCCCTGTAACCAAAACCGAGAGATCCTGGGTGGATGAAATATTTGTTATTTCATTTTCCCTGTAACCAAGACCGAGAGATCCTGGGTGGATGAAATATTCATGTTATTATATTTTCACTGTAACCAAGATCCGGGAAATCCTGGGTGGATGAAAGATTCATGTTATTATATTTTCACTGTAACCAAGACCCGGGAGATCCTTGATGGATGAAATATTTGTTATTTCATTTTCCCTGTAACCAAGACCGAGAGATCCTGGGTGGATGAAATATTTGTTATTTCATTTTCCCTGTAACCAAGACCGAGAGATCCTGGGTGGATGAAATATTCATGTTATTATATTTTCACTGTAACCAAGATCCGGGAAATCCTGGGTGGATGAAAGATTCATGTTATTATATTTTCACTGTAACCAAGACCCGGGAGATCCTTGATGGATGAAATATTTGTTATTTCATTTTCCCTGTAACCAAGACCGAGAGATCCTTGATGGATGAAATATTTGTTATTTCATTTTCCCTGTAACCAAAACCGAGAGATCCTGGGTGGATGAAATATTTGTTATTTCATTTTCCCTGTAACCAAGACCGAGAGATCCTGGGTGGATGAAATATTCATGTTATTATATTTTCACTGTAACCAAGATCCGGGAAATCCTGGGTGGATGAAAGATTCATGTTATTATATTTTCACTGTAACCAAGACCCGGGAGATCCTTGATGGATGAAATATTTGTTATTTCATTTTCCCTGTAACCAAGACCGAGAGATCCTGGGTGGATGAAATATTTGTTATTTCATTTTCCCTGTAACCAAGACCGAGAGATCCTGGGTGGATGAAATATTCATGTTATTATATTTTCACTGTAACCAAGATCCGGGAAATCCTGGGTGGATGAAAGATTCATGTTATTATATTTTCACTGTAACCAAGACCCGGGAGATCCTTGATGGATGAAATATTTGTTATTTCATTTTCCCTGTAACCAAGACCGAGAGATCCTGGGTGGATGAAATATTTGTTATTTCATTTTCACTATAACCAAGACCGAGAGATCCTTGATGGATGAAATATTTGTTATTTCATTTTCCCTGTAACCAAGACCGAGAGATCCTTGATGGATGAAATATTTGTTATTTCATTTTCACTGTAACCAGGATCCGGGAGATCCTTGATGGTTGAAATATTTGTTATTTAATTTTCCCTGTAACCAAGACCGAGAGATCCTTGATGGATGAAATATTTGTTATTTCATTTTCCCTGTAACCAAGACCGAGAGATCCTGGGTGGATGAAATATTCATGTTATTATATTTTCACTGTAACCAAGATCCGGGAAATCCTGGGTGGATGAAAGATTCATGTTATTATATTTTCACTGTAACCAAGACCCGGGAGATCCTTGATGGATGAAATATTTGTTATTTCATTTTCCCTGTAACCAAGACCGAGAGATCCTGGGTGGATGAAATATTCATGTTATTATATTTTCACTGTAACCAAGATCCGGGAAATCCTGGGTGGATGAAAGATTCATGTTATTATATTTTCACTGTAACCAAGACCCGGGAGATCCTTGATGGATGAAATATTTGTTATTTCATTTTCCCTGTAACCAAGACCGAGAGATCCTGGGTGGATGAAATATTTGTTATTTCATTTTCACTGTAACCAAGACCGAGAGATCCTTGATGGATGAAATATTTGTTATTTCATTTTCCCTGTAACCAAGACCGAGAGATCCTTGATGGATGAAATATTTGTTATTTCATTTTCACTGTAACCAGGATCCGGGAGATCCTTGATGGTTGAAATATTTGTTATTTAATTTTCCCTGTAACCAAGACCGAGAGATCCTTGATGGATGAAATATTTGTTATTTCATTTTCCCTGTAACCAAGACCGAGAGATCCTGGGTGGATGAAATATTCATGTTATTATATTTTCACTGTAACCAAGATCCGGGAAATCCTGGGTGGATGAAAGATTCATGTTATTATATTTTCACTGTAACCAAGACCCGGGAGATCCTTGATGGATGAAATATTTGTTATTTCATTTTCCCTGTAACCAAGACCGAGAGATCCTGGGTGGATGAAATATTTGTTATTTCATTTTCACTGTAACCAAGACCGAGAGATCCTTGATGGATGAAATATTTATTTCATTTTCCCTGTAACCAAGATCCGGGAGATCCTTGATGGATGAAATATTTGTTATTTCATTTTCCCTGTAACCAAGACCGAGAGATCCTTGATGGATGAAATATTTGTTATTTCATTTTCCCTGTAACCAAGATCCGGGAGATCCTGGGTGGATGAAATATTCATGTTATTATATTTTCACTTTAACCAAGACCCGGGAGATCCTTGATGGATGAAATATTTGTTATTTAATTTTCCCTGTAACCAAGATCCGGGAGATCCTGGGTGGATGAAATATTCATGTTATTATATTTTCACTGTAACCAAGACCCGGGAGATCCTTGATGGATGAAATATTTGTTATTTCATTTTCCCTGTAACCAAGACCGAGAGATCCTGGGTGGATGAAATATTTGTTATTTCATTTTCACTGTAACCAAGACCGAGAGATCCTTGATGGATGAAATATTTGTTATTTCATTTTCCCTGTAACCAAGATCCGGGAGATCCTGGGTGGATGAAATATTCATGTTATTATATTTTCACTTTAACCAAGACCCGGGAGATCCTTGATGGATGAAATATTTGTTATTTAATTTTCCCTGTAACCAAGATCCGGGAGATCCTGGGTGGATGAAATATTCATGTTATTATATTTTCACTGTAACCAAGACCCGGGAGATCCTTGATGGATGAAATATTTGTTATTTCATTTTCACTGTAACCAAGACCCGGGAGATCCTTGATGGTTGAAATATTTTTTATTTCATTTTCACTGTAACCAAGACCGAGAGATCCTTGATGGATGAAATATTTGTTATTTCATTTTCACTGTAACCAAGAACCGGGAGATCCTTGATGGTTGAAATATTTTTTATTTCATTTTCACTGTAACCAAGACCGAGAGATCCTTGATGGATGAAATATTTGTTATTTCATTTTCACTGTAACCAAGACCCGGGAGATCCTTGATGGTTGAAATATTTTTTATTTCATTTTCCCTGTAACCAAGACCGAGAGATCCTTGATGGATGAAATATTTGTTATTTCATTTTCACTGTAACCAAGAACCGGGAGATCCTGGGTGGATGAAATATTCATGTTATTATATTTTCACTGTAAACAAGACCAGGGAGATCCTGGGTGGATGAAATATTAATGGAAGAATAGATATAAAGTATATACTGTGCGCATACTATTTGAAGTGCCAGGTTTGCCAGGGCACCAACCGCCCGTCGAGATACTACCGCTAGAGAGTTATGGGGTCCTTTGACTGGCCAGACAGTTCTACATAGGACCCTTCTCTCTGGTTACGGTTATCTCCTTTTGCCTACACAGACACCGAATAGTCTGGCCTATTCTTTACAGATTCTCCTCTGTCCTCATACACCTGACAACACTGAGATTAACAAACTATTCTTCTTCTCTCAAGGGGTTAACTACTGCACTCTAATTTCAGTGGCTACTTTCCTCTTGGTAAGGGTAGAAGAAACTCTCCAGCTATGGTAAGCGGCTCTTCTAGGAGGACACTCCAAAATCAAACCATTGGGTAGTGCCATAACCTCTGTACCATGGTCTTCCACTGTCTTGGTTTAGAGTTCTCTTGCTTGAGGGTACACTCGGGCACACTGTGGTATCTAGTTTCCCTTCCTCTTGTTTTGTTATAGTTTTTAAAGTTTATATAGGAAATATTCATTTTAATGTTGTTACTATTCTTAAAATATTTTATTTTTCCTTATCTCCTTTCCTCACTGGGCTATTTTCTCTGTTGGAGCCCTTGGACTTGAGCATCCTGCTTTTCCAACTAGGGTTGTACCTTAGCATTTGATAATAATAATGATAGTAATAAGAAATCTATGTCAGGTCAATACGTTCGTAAACAGACAAATGCAGACACTAATGTTCACACTTGTACATATTAGAATTTTTCATAATTAAAATGATCTCTCAACCTCATCTATCTGTAGTTGCCTAATGGAAACGTCCCTGCGTGGCAATCTGTTGGACTGGGGTTCGGTACCTGCTGAGTCATCAGCAGCCTTTGCCTGGCCCTTCCTGGTCCTAGCTTGAATGGAGAGGGGTTTTGGATGCTGTCATATACACTGTATATATGGTTTGTTTCTAGAAGATTGTCTTACCAGGGTATTGCCAGTGTTCCTTGCCTCTACCATTCCCAACTGACATTTAGACCTTTAAAGTTTTACCATATTTGGAAACTGATCCAAACTATAGATTCACTGACAACATTTAGTAAGTGCTAATTGAGTGCTTACTAAAATCTTTGAAGGTTAAGCCAAATATCGTAGTAAATCAAATTCCTTTCAAAGTGCCCTACACTGACTGAACAATACCGTGATCTTAATGGAAAATGTTGTTTCAGCTTCGTGACTTGGGTAACAATTCTATAGTTGTTCTTTATTTTTTCATTTCATGCTAATTTTAATGCAGAATATATAAAACTGTCAGATCTTTAGTATTATGGATGTATAACAGCAATATTCATCTAGCAAAATACATTATTTCAAAGATATATATATATATATATATATATATATATATATATATATATATATATATATCTGTACGTGTGTGTGTTCTACTTACCTATATTCTCTTCTAGTTTCTTACTTTAGTTCATTAGCTGTGTGTTCCTTTTATTTGATCACGCATAATTTCATTTAGATAAAGACATGGTATTAACTATCTAAGAAATTATTTATGAAAATGTACGACCTACATTAGTATTTTATTAATAATTTTTTTCCTTTTCAGGTAAATCCCAGCCGAGGTTTATTTGACATACAACAAAATGTAAAGTAAGTGTGTCTTATTTCAAAATTTCTCTCTGTGACTTCCTTGAATTTTATTGTCGATTTACGAAACATATCAAATAATTAATCCTGAGCAAAAGGGCCAAGAAAAGTAGTAATATTTTTGGCACCATTCATTTGTCAACTATTATTAAGTGGCTACTGAAGCTCATTATTCCAAAAGCTGTCTAACAATTGGCTAAGTTTTTTTCCGTAGGATTTTCAAACTTGATGAAAGGTTTAACAAGAGTTTAAAAAAGTTTTCGGTTCGATTGAAACATTCTTACCAATGAAAGGCTAAATTTTAACTGCTCATATATATATATATATATACTATATATATATATATATATATATATATATATATATATATATATATATATATATATATATATATATATGTATATATATATATATATATATATATATATATATATATATATATATTTGTGTATATATGTATTCATATATATATATATATATTGCACGATTCTACTGTTTTGTTAACTGCAAATTAACATCAATACATTAATCTATACATACGAAGAAACATTTGTTAAGCGCATATTTCATTATTGACATTTTAAGCAATTTCATTGGAGGAATGTGACACATTGTTCAAGAAATCCTTACTATTAACGTAAATACTGTATTCTTTCATGTTATTTTGACGGTATGCAAAAAAAAAAAAAAAAAAAGTGTAAACCAAAAACCATCATTTTAAAATAGTATGAGGGAAAGAAACAAACATATTTATCGCTATTACATTACGGAATAAAAAAAAAAAATTCTCATACGAAATTTACCCAACTTCAAACACACGAAATTGACAGGTATATAAGTTTACAAAGTTGATAAGAGGAAAAACGATTCCTTTGTGAAATGCTTCTTTGTGTTGCTTTCGGAAAGGAAATTGATTTAATGGCAATTACTGCGCTGTTGGCATCTTTCGTTGAAATTCTTTTTCAAGCAGAATATACGGAATCACGTTTAATGTCTCAAAGACTATAGTCCATTTCTATTAGTGAGGCAGATTTGCACCGACTCGCAACGGTGCCCTTTTAGCTGGGAAAAGTTTCCTGATCACTGATCGGTTAGAATTATCTTGTCCAACCAATCAGCGATCAGGAAACTTTTCCGAGCTAAAAGGGCACCGTTGCGAGTCGGTGCAAATATGCCTCGCTAAAAGAAATGGACTAAAGTACTGTGAAGGTCAACAGCAAGGCTTCATTTTTTTTCTATTTTTTTTTTTTATCTGCCGAGGTATATCAGGATCTCTCTCTCTCTCTCTCTCTCTCTCTCTCTCTCTCTCTCTCTCTCTCTCTCTCTCTGTGTGTGTGTGTGTGTGTGTGTGTGTGTGTGTGTGTGTGAAGAGGCTAATGTGGAAATTTCTTTCCTTCATAAGAAGTTTTTGAGCGGTGCACCATGTTAAGCAGGAGTGTGGCAGTCAGTATGTATATATATATATATATATATATATATATATATATATATATATATATATATATATATATTTATATATATATATATATATATATATATATATATATATATATATATATATATATATATATATATATTTTCAAATAAGCCATATATTTTGGATACATTGATGTCTGGATTCTCTTAACAACCGCGGGGTCTGAGCCCCAGACGGAATCACACAAATACTTCTGACTGGCCGGGAGTCGAACCCTGGTCCAGGAAACGTGTATGTACAGTGACATACCATTTGGCCACGAAAAAAAAACACATCCAATTGTGCAAAAGTTATCATATATATATATATATATATATATATATATATATATATATATATATATATATATATGAAGCCGATTGGCATAGTTGGGTGACTCCAAGAACAAAAACCGATTCAATTTTCGGTTTCTCTTTTAACTGCGAAACAAAGAGGAATCTCACTGGGCAAAAACCTTCTAGAGTGGAACTTCTACATACGAATGTCCTAACATATGAATTTTCCAACATCCGAAGTAAAATTTGACCAAATTTCTGTCCCGACACCCGAAGTGTTGCTTCAACATACGAAGTAAACAATACGCGTACGCGTGGAATTTTCTCGAAAGCGTCAACCGTGGTTTGGTGTTGACGCCGCTAGACGGTAGCACATCGGAGGGACGCCAATCGAGCGTCGCCTTGATCAGTCCTCTCATCTCGTGCACATAGTGTGGTTGTTTTCTGTGTTTCGTAATCATGGGTCCTAAAAAGCTTAGTTTCGGTTCAGGAAGTAGTAGTAGTGGTGAGAAAAGGAAGAAGTCAATGCTTTCATTAGAACTAAAGCAAGAAATAATAGAAAACCATGAGCGAGGTGTACGTGTTAGCGATCAGGCTAAACAATATGGGCGGAATATGTCTACGATCTCGACGATCATAAAACAGAAGGCAGCCATTAAAGCAGTGAAACCTTCGAAGGGGATCACGATTATTTCCAAACTTTGTAGCCCTACCCTTGAAGAGATGGAACGCCTTTTGTTAACCCTTTAAGGACCAAATAGCCCAAACGGGATCTTTAAAACAGCTACTTTTGGGTAGTTGTGGTGAACATGTTTATGCTTGTCTGAAATTGACGCTTTGGCAACTCATAGAGACACTCCTCTGCTCTTAGAATCAGCCAATCAGAAGCCTCCTGTCCTTCTCGCCAAGTCTGTAGCTCCTTCCAAAGACACCTCACTTGTGCTCAAGTCGGAAAAGTGACAAAACGCGTCGCAGTAACGTCCACACATCCCCCCCCCTGACCTCCGTAATCATGGTAAGTACACAGTGACTGTAGGATAGTGAAGCCTAGTGATATGCTTACCTTTTGATGTGGGTTTCAAGGGCTGTAGTGTTACTGACGTGTAGTAGTGACTATCGGAAAAAGTATAGATCCCATATGGGCTACCTCGGTCGAGTTTAGGCGGACCACGCTCATCCCATATGGGATCTATTGGACCTTAACGGTTCTACCGGGCACTACTTTACGACGCACATCATTTTTGCAATTTTTTTCTAGTGATTGTCTTAGACATTTGTGAATAGTTTTAACAATATTTATAGAAATAATAGTGATTATTTAGAGATGTTAGGCTCATGTGCATACAAATTATTACCTTACAAGGTATTGAATGATAAGTTCTTGTTAGGCAAAGTTACATTTTTTTTATTATATGATTTTAATTTTTTTTCTTGCAGTTTCCTGGCCATATCTTTTATGGGCATCGCAACGCTGCATTGGAGACTCAGGATCATACACCATGGGTTGCCCCTAATGACGCTGAAGGAAGTGATGTCAACGTGAGCCCTTTGGATGTCGACAGTAATGACGACGACCCTACGTACGTTTCTGACGAAGGCCTTACTTAGGAGGATGCCTTTGACCCTCCCAATGCTAGAGGTTAGTATGAGACATCCTTGAGAGAGAGAGAGAGAGAGAGAGAGAGAGAGAGAGAGAGAGAGAGAGAGAGAGAGAGATATTTGTTTAATTTTCTTTTTTAAAAGTCTCGTTGTTACAATAGTTGCTCTTTAAATTTATTTTCATTGTGTTGCTCTTTAAATTTTTGTAAACAATGGGTATTTTTAAAACTTATTTGTGTACTTGCATACTCACTGACATACATATGCACACACATGCATACTCACTGACATACAGATGCACACATATGCATACTCACTGACATACACATGCATAGTCACTGACATACACATGCACACACATGCATGCACACACACCAGCACACATGATTCATTTACTGTTTCATTAATGTTACTTTATTCTTGTTTCAGCTCGCAGGGTCAATGTTGTTGTCCCTCAGGAGATGCCTGTGGAAGAGGAAGTTGAAGTTGAAGGTGAGGTTAACCCTAAGAGGCCTCGTGTTGTTGAATGGAAGAAGGACGACATTCACATCCAGCCCCTACCGGACTTCATTCATCCACAGCCAGACTTCTTGAGGGAACCTTACGAGGACTTCCGACTGGACATCTCAAATTGGCTGAGAAGTTTTAAGACATCAAACTTCAAGATTACTAGGAATTCTCTTGGCACCAGGGATATCGCTTTGCCCAAAAGGGGCCAACTGGCAGTTGTGCCAAGTGTAGAGTCACGCCAGGATGCCCCTACCCTACACATGCCAAAGCATGTCACCATGAGGCAGACCTGCAAGTTCTGTTCAACTGCAGGCCACATCCACAGGTCTCGCAGGATGTGTGAGGAGTGCAAGGTGGCCCTTTGCCTCACTGAAAGTCGAAATTGTTTGGCTTTATTCCATAAGATTTCTAAGTAATTTTTTTTGCTCTTTTTCAACAGATTTTAAAGTAAGTTTTATAATGTTTCTATTCTATCAATTAAGAGTAAGGTTTAATATATTTTTTTTCATTTTCATAATTTTTTGTATTTTTATAGTATTTTTGTATTTATGGAATATTGTATTTTCTTGTATTTGTAACGTATTTCTTATTTAATTAAATTGTTAAGCCATATATGTGTTTCTGTTATACATTGGAACTATAAAAAAACTGTCTATTATACATTGGTACTATAAAAAAACTGTTGGGCGAAACTTCAAAATCTGTGCCGTTATGGTCCAATAGATCCCATATGGGATGAGCGTGGTCCGCCTAAACTCGCCCAAGGTACCCAAATGGGATACTTCATTGCATGCAATTTTTTCGGTAATTTGGAAATTTTTTTAAAAGTACACAAGAATAAAAAGGTCTTGTATTTTCTAATACTACAACATACTAAAAGGAATTTTTAAAGTTTCCCATAAAACCTAGGGTGGACCTTAAAGGGTTAATATGGATCAAGGACAAGGAGATTGTTGGTGATACAATCACTGAAACGATCATTTGTGAGAAGGCCAGCGCTATCTACAGTGACTTGAAGGCGGCGGGCTCTGGGGGTGATGCAGGGGAGAGTTCAACCGATCCTACGACGGAGAAATTCAAGGCGTATCGAGGTTGGTTCGAGAAATTTAGGAAACGGACCGGGATTCATTCAGTTGTTCGGCATGGAGAAGCTTCGAGTTCGGACACCAAGGCTGCTAAAGACTTTGTTAAAAAGTTCGAAAGCGTCATGGCGGAGGAAGGCTACGTAGTGCAGCAGGTGTTCAACTGTGATGAAACCGGTCTGTTTTGGAAAAAGATGTTTAGTTGAACGTACATTACCGCCGAAGAGAAGAAAATGCCTGGACATTAGCCAATGAAGGATCGGTTGACTATTGCGCTTTGTGCCAACGCCAGCGGGGACTACAAAATTAAGCCTTCATTAGTTTAACTTTCCGAAAACCCTAGGGCATTTAAAGCACATAGAATTAATAAAGACCTGCTACATGTTCTATGGCGTTCTAATTCTAAGGCTTGGGTTACTAGGCATATCTTTGTGGAATGGGTAAACGTAGTTTTCGGCCCTGCTGTCAAGAAGTACCTTCAGGAGAGGAATTTGCCTTTGAAGTGCTTGCTTTGTTTGGACAATGCACCCGCTCACCCCCCCCCCCCCGGACTCGAAGATGATATCATCGACAAATACAAATTCATCAAAGTGTTGTATCTTCCACCGAATACCACTCCTATCCTCCAGCCCATGGACCAGCAAGTCATCTCTAATTTTAAAAAGCTGTACACCAAGCACTTATTTAAGCAGTGCTTTAATGTCACGCAAAGCACCAACTTAACTTTGCGTGAATTTTGGAGGAGCCACTTTAATATCGTGCACTGCTTAGAGATCATAGATCAGGCTTGGGAGGGAGTAACTCGTCGGACCCTGAATTCAGCTTGGAAGAAGCTTTGACCTGATGCTGTTGCTCTCAGAGATTTCGAAGGTTTTGGCCTCGAGAATAAACCTGTGGGTGCCGCCGAGGAAGACGTCGAAGAGATTGCATCCCTTGGCAAGTCCATGGGCCTGGAGGTGGATGAAGATGACATCACCGAACTCGTCGATGAGCATCATGAAGAGCTCACCACCGAGGAACTTAAGGAGTTGCAAGCCATGCAGCATGATGAGTTCCAAGCGCAGTTGAGTGAGTCGGAGGAGACCGAGGAGGTAGGCCAAATCTTAGGTACGGCGGAAATAAGACAGATGTTGGTATATCATCAACACTGGTTGATTTCATCGACTAGCATCGCCCACAGAAACTTCAGGTTTGCCATGTAGTTGCGCAGTTCGATGATGTTTGTTTAACTCATTTTAGAAAAATCCTCAAAAGCCATACCAAGCAACTTTCACTCGATAGTTTCTTTAAAAAATCTCTACTAAAACGGTCTAGTGATCATGATGAAAAGAAAGAAAGTGAAGCAAAGAAAAGAAAGACCGAATTTAGTGAAAGTGATGAAAATTAAAAATAAGAAAAGAAAAAAAATTAAAGAAAATATAAAATTATAAAAATGAAAAAAAAAAGAATAAGCTAAGTTCAGTTAAAGTTCACGTAGTGTAAGTTATCGTACACGTTATCGTACAAAGTCGCCATCCCTACCTTCTCGCTGATCTTCCATCTCCTCCGTAGCAGTCCCTACACCTGCGCTGGCCTGTCACTAAGGTAAAGTGTTACATAAAAACCCCTTTCTTATTTATTATTTCTTTATTATTATTCTTTTTTTAGATATTTATGTGTTATTATATTGTATTAATGTTATGTGTAATTATGTGTAGCCAATTATTAAGGAGTTATTATGGGTTTTTAGGCTGAGGAACGAATTAAACAAATTACCGTGTATTCTTATGGGAATATTTGATCCAACATACGATCGTTTTAACATACGAAGCAGTTTCTGGAACGAATTAAGATCGTATGTAGAGGTATCACTTACATCATTGCCCACTCCAGACCAGTACACAAAAGGCTAAAAGGCACCTTTTCATACCCCCACAATTACCTTTTTATTATTATTATTATTATTATTATTATTATTATTATTATTACTTGCTAATCTACAGCCCTAGTTGGAAAAGCAAGATGCTATAAGCCCAGGGGCCTCAATAGGGAAAGTAGCGCAGTGAGGAATTGAAACACGGAAAAATAAAATATTTTAAGAACAGTAACAACATTAAAATAAATATCTCCTATATAAACTATATAAACTTTAATTAAACAAGAAGAGAAATTAGATAGAATAATTTGCCCGAGTGTACCCTCAAGCAAGAGATCTCTAACCCCAGACAGTGGAAGACCATGGTACAGAGGCTATGGGACTACCCAAGACTAGAGAACAATGGTTTAATTTTGGAATGTCCTCGTAGTAGAGCTGTTTACCATAGCTAAAGAGTCTCTTCTACCCTTACCAAGAGAAAAGTAGCCACTAAACAATTATAGTGCAGTAGCTAACCTCTTGAGTGAAGGAGAATTGTTTGTTAATCTCAGTGTTGTCAGGTGTATGAGGACAGAGGAGAGACTGTAATGAATAGGCCAGACTATTAAGTGTATGTGTAGGTAAAAGAAACGTGAACCGTAACCAGAGAGAAAGATCCGATGAAGTAATGTCTCTCTAGCGGTAGTATCTCAACGGGTGGCTGGTGCCCTGGCCAACCTACTACCTATCTGAATATTATAAGACATGCAACTTTCAAATCAGCTCTTTGATATTCTCATTTACTTTTCCTCGCCGAGAAAAATGTCTGTATTGTTCATTGGCTATCAATCCTCCTCAAGTCTCATTTTTAATGATGTTAAAGCTTCAAAAGTTCAAACTCGCAGCAAATGTTTTTATGTTGAACAGGCTTACAAAAGTCCTTTTTTAGTTTATATTGTCAAACATCTCTTTTAATGTTGTGAATGTTTTTAAAATATTTCATTTAAAATTTTCATTACTTCTTATACCGTTTATTTATTTCCTTATTTCCTTTCCTCACTAGGCTATTTTTCCCTGCTCGAGCCCATGGGCTTATAGCATCTTGCTTCTCCAACTAGGGTTGTAGCTTGGCTAGTAATAATAATTAAAATGATAATAATACCGTATCGTCTAAATTCGATGTTGATTATACATTTCAAGTTTTTTTTTATCATCTGTACTATTTAAGGCTTGAAAGTCCAGATGATAATGCGATACACTTGGAATTCCAAATTCTTATTTTAGCTTTTTGAACAAGAGGCACAGACATATGGATTGAAGAGAAGGAAGCTTTGATAGATATATTAAGTAAATTACATTTTATTCAACAATGAATATACTTATTCCGCTTTTGCGCAGTCATTCAGAATATATCACTCATGAAACTAGATAATGTTTTTAACAGTAGTTTTTGAAATCAGGTGACACTTTAAAAACATTAATCAAACCCCCCCCCTCTCTCTCTCTCTCTCTCTCTCTCTCTCTCTCTCTCTCTCTCTCTCTCTCTCTCTCTCTCTCTCTCTCTCTCTCTCTCTCAAAAAAAAAAAAAAAAAAAAAAAGAGAGAGAGAGAGAGAAGATAATATTAATAGAAAATAAGAAACAGGCCACCCATAATTGATTTAGCTGTTGAATTAAAGTTTAAAACAAATCAATTCAACTGCCAAATAAAATGAGAAATCAATAGATGAAAAGATGTAAGAGTTCATAGTCTCTCCACGACTTTACTAATGGTCAAAATAACTGTCACAGCTGTATACTAAAATAAACTTAATTCTCACAAATGTGCATTGTTGAATCATTTCCCTTTCGAAACTGACTATCTCCCTTTGGGAGCTTGAAATAAATGACGTCATGGAGTGAGAGGAGGCGCTGTCGTCAAGGGCCTTAGGTCACTCTGTTCGGTTCTGTTTCCTTTTTAATTACTTTAAAATTGTTTAAGAGTTTTCATCATCATCATCAGATCCTCCTACGCCTATTGACGCAAAGGGCCTCGGTTAGATTTCGCCAGTTATCAAGTTAGTCTGAGTTGCTAAAGAATATAAAATTTCTTTGAATTTTTCAAGAGTATATTCAAGTTACTTTAAATTGCTAAAGAGTATAAAGTTCCTCGAAATTGTCTGAGAATATACTGTAAAGTTACTCGAATTTTTTTAAGAATATAAAAGTTGCTCAAGTTAATCGAAATATTCAAAGAATATAAAATTACTTGAAATATTTTAAAGAATATAAAATTACTCGAAATTGTTAAAGAATACAGGTACTTAAAATTATTCAAGAATATAAAGTAACTCGAAATTGTTAAAGAATATAAAATTACTCGAAATTGAAGTCATTTCCTCATTGATCATATCATCATCATCATCATCATCATCATTTCAGCCTTCAAAAGTCCTTTGTTGGATGTAGGCCTTCCCCAGGTTTCTCCACAGACTTCTATCGCAAGCTATTCTGTGCCACTGTTGCTAATGTTGGTCTAAGTCATCTCGCCAGCGGGTTTTTTGTCTTCCTCGGTTTCTTGTGTATCCCCGGGGTGTCCAGAAGGTTGTTCGTGATGTCCATCGGTTGTCTGTCATCCTCGCAATGTGCCCTGCCCAGTTCTATTTGAGCTTGATAATGGTTTCAAGGATATCCATTACTTTAGTTTTTTGACGTATCCATTTAGCTGTTTTTCTATCCTAACATGGAAGGATAGAAAAACATTGATCATATAGGGATCTAAATTTTTTATTATTATACAGAATTAGAATATATGAAGTTTTTGCGATGCAAGGGACAAATACAAATTCATCTTTAGAATACGAATATTTTCTAATAGAATTAACTCCCCTCGCCTTCACCGGTTGATATCTTTTATCAGACTTCAAAACTTACATTCAGATCTCCCTGGACAATTCTATCCTGTTCGTAATACTAGGCAGGCAGTTAATTCTAATAGCCAGGCCTTCTCCATCATGAGGCTCAATACTACGCAGTACTCTAGAAGTTTTATTCCAGCTGTTACCAAGTTGTGGAATGATCTTCCTAATCGGGTAGTTGAATCAGTAGAACTTCAAAAGTTCAAAGTTTGATGCAAATGCTTTTTTGTTGACCAGGCGGACATGAGTCTTTTTATAGTTTATTTATGACATATTTGTTTTTGATGTTGTTAATAATTTATATATGACATGTCTGTTTTGACGTTGTTATTTTTTTTAGAATGATTTATTGTTAATTTGTTCTCTTCATTCATTTATTTCCTTATTTCCTTTCCTCACTGGGCTATTTTTCCCTGTTGGAGCCCCTGGGCCTATAGCATCTTGCTTTTCCAACTAGGGTTGTAGCTTGGATAGTAATAATAATAATAATAATATTGCAAGTGATTTTATTTTGGAAATATCTGCGGATGTGCTATGATTATGGTTCCCAAACAAAGGAGAGAAAGCATGTCTCCAACTTTATTAAAGGACTTTTTATTATATAAGTTTTTTGGGAAAAAATATCCATTAATAACTTGCTTAGTGCAGATGACTATTCCCCCAAGTTAATTTGGGTTGAAGTAAGTATTTGATATATTTTTTAGCATTTCAGGGAACATTTTAAAGCAAGTTTATCATAAATTGTAAAAGAGAATTAATATGGAAATACGAAATGCATATTTGTACTTCATGAATGATGAAATAATAAGAATTTGGACAATAAGGTCAATATTTCCATGTAGCTGCGCGCGCGCTCGCCTAGAATGCGTATGTATTAAAAAAATAATAAAAACATGATAGTCAGTACCATGGTCTTCCACTGTCTTGGGGTAGAGTTCTCTTGCTTGAGGGTACAATCGAGCACTCTATTCTGTCTTATTTCTCTTCCTCTTGCTATTCTGTCTTATTTCTCTTCCTCTTGTTATCCTGAAATTTTTAGAGTTTATATATAATAGATTTATTTTACTGTTGTTATTAATTCTGAAACTTCTCTAGTAGTACATATCCTTATTTCCTTTCCTCACTGAGCTATTTTCCCTGTTGGAGCCCTTTGACTTATAGCATCCTGCTTTTCCAACTAGGGTTGTAGCTTGGCAAGTAATAATATTGATAATGATAATGATAATAACGGTGTAAATTTAGTTCGGTTGTTGATTGAATTTCAAATTATTTTTAAGGAATATGAGTGAATAATAGGGGAACAATTGATTACCGTAATATTATATTTATTATTATTATTATTATATATATATATATATATATATATATATATAAATATATGTGTGTATATATATAAATATATATACACACATATATTATATATATATATATATATATATATATATATATATATATATATATATATATTTCCCCGTCCCTCTTGTGGGGGGCGGGGGTGTAGGCATACTCTGGTGAGAGCGGTGTGTGTGTTGCGTATGTATGTATACATACTATCTAAATATTTGACAATCCTTTTTGACGAATCACGTACATTAGGTTCCTACATAATAGTAATACAATTGAAGCACACACACACACACACACACAAAATAAAGATAATAATCAACGAGACCCTTTTGAATGAACGAGTTCAAACAACTCGTCTGACTGGAAGTGATTTTGTGTTATTAAAAGCTCAACAACATAAATATATCTAACATTCAAAAATTAGCATATAAAGAGAGGACTTGGTATCATTCTTCGCTTTGAGTTGAAACCACGAATTTTAGATAAAAAAAACTGGTTGAATTGCTGGCATGAGTCGTCAAAAGAAAGGATCCTACGTTTTAATCACAGTAATTTTAATACCAAAATATTAATTTCCCATATAATGATAATAATAATAATAATAATGATAATTATAATCATTATAATTATAATTATAATCATGATAATTATAACTGTAATCATAATAATTATAACTATAATCATAATTATAATAATTATAATTATTATAATTATAATAATAATAATTATAATAATTAAAATCATTATAATTATAATTATGATAATATTAATGAATAATAATAATTAACAAAGCCCATTGGGACGGCCGAATTCAAACATTACTTCCTCGCCCTTGAGCAACGTTGTGAAAAATAGCAACTCGATCATTTCAGTGTCTGGCTGGAAGTGTTGTTGTATTATTAATAGCTGAACAACGTAATCGAAATCTTATATTCTAAATTCTAAACTGTAACGTATAGTATCATTCTTCTCTTTGCCTTGAAACAAACTGTATTTTATATTAATTTTGGATTGAATTACTCCCATGAGTCTTTTAATAGAATGGGAATTATCAATTACTTTATAATCCAACGAAAATCATAGATGTTCGTGACGTCACAGTAACTACACCTGCCAACGTCGGCGGGCGACAGGTGCGCAAATCAATACTTTTGTTGACGTCACAAGGAAAATGGAGGCACAGGATATTTACACAATGAGGGAATGACGTCATAGAT
This sequence comes from Palaemon carinicauda, assembly GCF_036898095.1. Classification (NCBI taxonomy): domain Eukaryota; kingdom Metazoa; phylum Arthropoda; class Malacostraca; order Decapoda; family Palaemonidae; genus Palaemon; species Palaemon carinicauda. Next base: position 127,621,267 of record NC_090740.1, on the reverse strand, counting down.
TGAGTCAATTAAGATACTATCATATCCCGTTTTGGGTTTGAAACGTATGATGAAGGGAAATATTTGTTTTAATGGTGATAACGAAACCCAGACGAGATCTCGAATTTCATTGCAAATAACATTGCGTTTTGCGACAATTTTTTTTTCGTACTAGTGATTCCAAAATATGTTTTCTGTAAGATATTTTTTAAGGGTAAATGATAGTGATGCAAAATATTGATAGTACTGATCTTCAAGCTGTAAAGCAAATACCAGTTTTCCTTCACACCATAATATGCATCAGTTTTGCGACAATTTTTTTCGCACGAATGATTCCAAAATATGTTTTCTGTAAGGTATTTTTAAAGTGTAAATGATAGCAATGCAAAATATTGATAGTACTGATCTTCAAGCTGTAAAGCAAATACCATTTTTCCTTCACAGCATAATATGCATCCTCTTTTAAATCGTTATTTTGAGTCCCAAAGTAATTTTTTTCAAAACATTTTCTCATTAAAAAAAGTTCTGTGTATTTTTAAAACTAATACACAAGAGGGAGATTATTTTATCGAACCCAAAGTAGGTGCTTTTCCGGGGTGTATAGTAGCCACTGAACAGGTTAAAAGAATACCTCCTTCGGGGGCCGTAACTCTTTTTAGGAATGGTTTTGTACCCATGAGAGAGAGAGAGAGAGAGAGAGAGAGAGAGAGAGAGAGAGAGAGAGAGAGAGAGAGAGAGAGAGAGAGAGAGGTTAAGGGAGATTTATGGATAGGCTCTATTTCACTAACTGACAAGAACGATGTAAATTTTATATCGTTTGAAAATTTAGATTTTTCTAGTAACGATGAGATCAACTTTAATCCAATGAAACTAAAATTTGATAAAATATATCATACTTTTTTCTCTTTTATTTTCATTTTTTTTATATGAAGTTCATGCCTCTACATGAAAGAGAGTAACCCGAAGACATATATAGCCCATCATGAATCACATTAATTGGACATCCATGTTAAGATGAAATTTTCATCTCTTGCGATCTGACTAAAAATGAGTGATTTAGAATCATTGATTCAAGCTTTCAAATTCTTTCCAGGTTTGGCTCTTCCATTTGAAGCCTGGCTTCTTACTTACATGCTTAGCTACTTATTTATTATTAATTTAGTTTTTTTTTTATTTTAGAAGATACTTTAAGGTGAAAATTCCTTTTCTTTGGTTGCAGGTTCATCAGTCTATCTTTGTTGGTATACCATTTTTGCATTTCTCTCTCTCTCTCTCTCTCTCTCTCTCTCTCTCTCTCTCTCTCTCTCTCTCTCTCTCTCTTTGCGTTGTGTCTATGGGTCCTCTAAGTATTCATGATATGATCATAGAACTGCATCCCTCACCGTGAAGTAAAGGATTATATAAGGTTATATAAAATCGTTTTGCAGTAAGAATTTCAGAATAATCAAACATGTAAACGAATCATTATAGAAAATTCATTTGCGATGGATACAAGTTATTGTAATAAGAGTTGGTTGCAGGTTCACCAATCTATCTTTGTTCTTTACCATTTTGTACTCTCCTCTCTCTGTCTCTCTCTCTCTCTCTCTCTCTCTCTCTCTCTCTCTCTCTCTCTCTCTCTCTCTCTTTTTATTTTTTCTTTTTTTTTTGCGCGCGACCATCAAGTATTCATGATGTAACCAGAGGACTTCAACCTCAGTAAGTAAATGAATATATAAGATAATGTCAAATCGTGTTACATTAGGAATTTCAGAATAAACATGGAAACGAATCATTATAGAAAATTCATTGGCAATGAATACAAGTTATTGGAAGAATACGAGTAAAAAACATTACCCCAGACCAAATAACCACCGAAATTTGTCGAATCTTATACATCACACACTTCTCATTGACTTTAGGGTGCGTGTTTCACCAGCTGCCTTTTTATGCCACACGATTACTTTCCTTGGGCTTTATTACGTCCTCGTTTATGCCGACCTGAGACTGGAATGAGTCTATGAACTATTAGGGCGGAGTTACAGAAGAGTAAAAATTGAAAGCTTGAAGATAATCCGCCATTTGATTACATTTCTGCTTGTAATTTTTAACGATTACAATACATATTCGCACAGCTTTTCAAAATAATTCTCTTCACTGAAGGATGTACATTATTATTATTATTATTATTTAAATTGTTATTATTATTTTTACTTTTATTATTATTATTTTTATTATTATTATTATTATTATTATTATTATTATTATTATTATTATTAAAAGCTAAGCTACAACCCTATTTAGAAAAGCAGAATGCTATAAGCCCAAGGGCTCCAACAGGAAAAAAAATAGCATACTG
>NC_090740.1:127590085-127613450 GCF_036898095.1 Palaemon carinicauda | reverse complement strand
ATGAAATATCCGTCAATATATACTGAATATCAAAGCTGTAAAAAAGAACTAATTCTCGGAATTATTATCATTTGCATTTCATATTAACATTTCATTCTACGAAGCCAACTCGGATCAGATTTTATTTATATTAAAACTGGATTTTAACCATATCATATTTTTATTAAAACCGGATTTTAATAAAATAATTTTTATTAAAACGATTTTAATCATCATTTTTATTAAAACTGGATTTTAATATTTTTATTAAAATTGGATTTTAATCATGTCATTTTTATTCAAACAGAATTTTAATTATATAATTTTTATTAAAGCTGAATTTTAATCATATCATTTTTATAAAAACTAGATTTTAATCATAACTGATCGCTTGTAACGATAACCTTTAACTCTTCATCTGTTTGTGTCTTTTTGCGTTGTCTCCTTTGAAAAAGGAGGCAACAGGGAAATTCAGCAAATATTATATATTTATTAAAACCATGTTAGTTAGATTCCAGGTAAAACCATGGTAGATATATTCCAGGTTAAAACCATGTTAGATCTTATATCTTAGGTTAAACAAAGTCAGATATATTTTATTTTTTTACTAGCCAAGCTACAACCCTAGTTGGAAAAGCAAGATGCTATAAGCCCAAGGGCTCCAATAGGGAAAAATAGCTCAGTGAGGAAAGGAAATAAATAAATGATAAGAATAGATTAACAATAAATCATTCTAAAAAATTTAAGAACGTCAAAACAAATATGTCCTATATAAACTATTAACAACGTCAAAAAGAGATATGTCATATATAAACTATAAAAAGACTCATGTCAGCCTGGTCAACATAAAAACATTTGCTCCAACTTTGAACTTTTGAAGTTTTAGTGATTCAACTACCCGATTAGGAAGATCATTCCACAACTTGGTAACAGCTGGAATAAAACTTCTAGAGTACTGTGCAGTATTGAGCCTCATAATGGAGAAGGCCTGGCTATCCCAGGTAAAACCAAGTATGATATTCATCCCAGGGAAATCAATGCTAGATATTAAATCCAAAATAAAAGTGTGTTTGATATTTTATCCCAGGCAAAGTAATTTTATATATTATATACCAGGTAAAATAATGTTAGGTATTATATCTCTGGTAAAACCATGTTACATGTATCCCAGAAAAAAATCTTATATTCCAGGTAAAATAATGATATATAAGATATTCTAGTATAAGCCATTATTGATTATATAAAACCATATTAGGTGATATGTCACGTGTAAAACCATTTTAGATATCATGTCTCTGGAAAAAATATCATGTTAGATATTTTATTCCAAGTAAACCCAAGTTATATTTCCCCCCTCTGGATTTCGGAGCAGAATCGAATTTTTATAGATTATAAAAAAAAAGAAAAAAAAGACATTAGTTGATGAAAGGATACTGTAACAACCTTTTTTTTTTTCAAACAATCTTTTTTTTTCAAACAAACTTTTTTTTTTCAAGTTACATAATAACATTTTATCTCTTAATGTAACTCCATGGCTGCATAATATTATTGTTTCATTATAGCGTATGTGATTCGTATGTAAATTAAAAAAAAAAAGAAAGTGGGAGAGCACGGTTTCAGAATATCGTGCAAACTGCAATTGAAGAGAGATATTATCTTCTATATAATAAAGAGCAAATATCTGACATATATATATATATATATATATATGTGTGTGTGTATGTATGTATATTATGGCACAGTCAGAGGGAGAGGAAATAGTCATGCTCTGATGAGAAGGGGTACCCCGAGAGTTTCACCCGGAAACCACACCTCGCCAATTGCCGAACCAGCGGGTTTTAGTTGAAATAAGAGGGAGAGGTTGAGAAGGGTTGAATCTGTGTGCATATAACTATTTAAATATTTAGCCATAAATTTTTACAGTTTTGGTACACTAGTTTTATAAATAAATATATATATATATATATATATGTATAAGTATATATATATTTATATATATATATATATATATATGTATATATATATTTATATATATGTATATATATATATATATATATATGTATATATATACATATGCAGAAGAACCACAGGGAAAATGAAAATACAGAATATACACTTGAGTCCTGACTAGTTTCGTGATACTTCCTCAGAGGACTCTGAGGAAGTATCACGAAACTAGTCAGGACTCAAGTGTATATTCTGTATTTTCATTTTCCCTGTGGTTCTTCTGCATCTGAGCATCACGTTTTCCTGTGATTTTTACGCATATATACATATATATATATATATATATGTGTGTGTGTGTGTGTGTGTGTGTATATATATATATTTATATATATATATATATATATATACACATATATATACAAGCAGGCAAAGACTATATATATATATATATATATATAAAGTGTTTCTGCTTGTTTGCGCGCGTAGTAGATATATATCTCTGTTTAATGTTTATATTCCAAGATAAAAAAAATTCACTTTATTACATTCTTTATCCCTCTGTTTACCAGACTGCAGTAATAGCATTTTCGAATGCAAAATTTTTATTCATCCCCTTTAATGAGTTTCCTATTTTTCAAATTAGAATATCATTATAAGATTGATGGGCAAACATTAAGATTAGTGATTACTTTTCATTTTCATAATGAGTTTATACATTAATACGTCTAAAGGAAACAGTAAATTATGAATATGGAAATCATTATAATGATCAATTTTGCATAGAAAGTATAAAAATTTAAATTAGAATAAAAATGTAAACAAATGATAAAGAATGTGAATTATCTTTTTAAGTTTATGTCAGTTTTATGTAATCTTTAAAACTGAATTTTTTCTATTGAATAATTTGCTCCGCTAGATTTAATTTGAAACCAGAAAGATAATCCCCTGCCATTACAAAGCAATTAGATAGCTCATAATGAGAACCAAGTAATTATGCAAAATTATGTTAATTGTGGAGATTTTATTCAGTGAAAAACTCAGAATGCTCTTTATTATCGGTTATCAGTATGATCATTTGTAATATTTTTGTTATTTTCCTGTACCTCACAATAAAAGACCCAAGACATTACGTTAAAATTCTATTTAAGCGTCTAAAACAAAACAAAAAGATAAAAACCAATAACAAAGTAGGATAACACTTTTTGTTAAACTTCCATCTAAACGTCAAAAAAAAAAAGAAAAAAAAAAGATAAAGACCAATAACAAAATAGGACAACACATTTCGTTTAAATTCAAAGTAAACGTCGAAAAAAGATAACCCAAAACAAAATAGGATAACATATTTCGTTAAAGTTCAATTTAAACGCCAAAAAAAAAAAAAAAAGGGAAAACCCAATAAGAAAATAGAACAACACATTTCGTTTAAAATCCCATATAAACCTCCAAAATAAAAACTGAAAATCCAATAAAAAGGGAAAGAGATTCTGGGCGTGTGCAATCGACCACTGCCAAACTTTCACCGGCTAAGATTCCATGAGCTACAAATGCTGTCTTCTTGTAGGTCTGAAATGTCCATTTGGCCGAAATCCCGACACTTATTGACACCTAAGACGCGATGAACCCGTGATAAGAACGGGAACATGTCGGGAACATGTCGGATCCAAATGGCATCTGCCAAGGAATCTTTTTTTTTCCTCTGTTGCGATTAGATTCCAAGAGACTGATGTCCCGAAATGTCGCTTGTCAGATTAGTGGCAGAAACAGATTAAATTCGACATTTTTTTTATATTTATTGAATTCATTGTATCGAGTGGCTTATTTTTGAGCTTCATAAGATTTATCTTTCAAAATATCATCATCATCTGATGCCAGAATACACAAAATCAATCAATCAGTCATAATCATCTTATTTACTTCTCTTGTCGTTTCCTTATTTCCCTTCCTTACTGGGCTAGTCTCCCTGTTGGAGCCCTCGGACTTATAGCATTCTGCTTTTCCAACTAGTGATGTACTTTAGCAAGTGATTAATAATAAGAATAATTATAATAATAATAATAATAATGATGATGATGATGATGATGATGATAATAATTAATAAATAATTAATGATTAATAATTAATTAATAATTAATAATAATTAATAATAATTAATAATTAATAATTAATAATAATTAATAATTAATAATAATAATAATAATAATAATAATGATAATATATAAGGCCATGGAATTCTGGAAATCAAAGATTTACTCTAAAGTAACTTCAATCTCAGAGAGTGTATAAATCACTAAGGAAAACTTCAGATGATTTTTTTTTTTTCAAAACTAAGATCCTGATTAAATCTTGAACGTTAATACTACACTCTGAATGATATATCCTTCATTAAACCTTTACCAGACCTTGAATGTCTTCTTAATTGATTTATGTCCCTAACTTCAGTGGCGACACGTTGAATACAGTGAGGGAATTAAAATAGGATTTTTAATCGTGTCCTTTCAGTCTTTGTCGTACATAAAAGTATCTGAAAAAATGTCTCAAATTTAGAATTTACAATAGAAATTCAGTCTCCTGATAAATGTATTGTTTTATTTATAGGGATTTATCAATTATTCGTACTGATGAATGTGATCTTTTAATTTTTATTTTGTTTTATTCTTTCTTATTTTATTCCAAGCGTCGTTTTACTTTCCAAAATTATATAAATCATCCTTCATCACAATCATATGTAATATTATCATATGGTTCCAGTTTTTCACGCCCAACATAATTCATATTACCTAATTAAATGTTACAAGCGTAACGAATTCTTATTAATTATTCTGTTAATATCAGAATGACTATACCAATATAAGTATAATGATGTGATGAATGTGTGAGTCATTTTCTCTTGTCATAAGAGATAGGTCTTCTACTAAAACTGTACTCTGACATTAGGCATCCATTGTACAAGAGAATATTTCTCTTTTAACTTTTGAAATGAGGTTAATTTTCTCTTGATAATCGACGGGAAAACGTGATAAAGTTAGAAGGTGTATTTTATAGAATGCTTCATATCTCCATTAAAGGTTTTTAAAGCAAGGTAAAGGTTAGCTTTATAGGCTATATTCTAACCTGTATGGCTTTTTTAAAGAGAACTGTCTCCCTCTTGTAATTTTTTAATAAAAGTTAAAATTTATATCTTGACAGTCAGCAGTAATAAAACAAGGTTCATACTTCCCTTAAATGAATTATATATAGTTAATATATATGAATAGGTTACGACTTGCCTTGTAAATTGTAATTTGTATGTCTCGAAGTATAATCTTAACTGTGTGACTTAACTTTAATCTGGGGCTGCATTCCATAATGGAGAAATTTTGGTGGTAATGAATTCAAACATCAAACAATTTTAATAGAATTTAACAATTGACAGGCAATGAGATATGTCGTTTGTAATATCTCCTCAAAACGTATCTTGTGTAACGCAAAATCCTCTTGTTTTGTAAAAGATATTTATTAAGATTTATGATCTAATGGTTGTAATGTCACTCTTGAATTAGTGTAAATTATATTGCATATCAATTCGCACGAAGCGAAACTTTCATGTTTCACTTTGAATGGCATAAGTAATTGACTTTGGAGTAGTATTGACCACACCCGTCACTCACAATATGCAATAACAACCTTTTTATGTGGCCAAATATCTCGAGAAAAGCGAGGGTTCGTATTATTCTACGTATTTTCAGATGACGTAAAATCCGACTTGAAGCTGTGATCATACGTTGAAGATAATCATTTGAAATAGTTAATAAAGTTGATGAATGCGCTAAAGTTTTAACTGTTCATTTAGCGCTTTATATATATATATATATATATATATAATATAATATAATATGTATATATATATATATATATTATATATATATATATATATATTATATATATAATATAATATATATATATATATATATATAATATAATATATATATATATATATAATATAATATAATATATATATATATATATATATATAAATAATATAATATATATATATATATATATATATATATAATTGGTTGGGTGTGGGGCAAGAACGCTCTTTGGGGCAAGTTCCCCTTGATACAAAATGATAAAAAAAGGCGACTAACACAGAATTAAAGTTTTGATATATATATATATATATATATGTGTGTGTGTGTGTGTGTGTATGTATATATATATATATATATATACACACACACACACATATACCCAAATTTACATTTTACGCGAAAGCATCCAACCATGCTGTTTGCCTCCTTCACAATGGTCGTTATCGCCTTTTCAAAGCCGTCATTAGTTCTCATTATTAAAAAATATGTTATTTTTATGGAAAATACCGTGATGAGAAGTCTTGGATGCATATAAGACTAACCTAAGGAATTCTGGCTGTTCGTTTGTCGATGAAAATCCGTAATGATGAATATTAATGCTGTCGATGGTGATGATGTAATTGTTACCTTGATCAGCTGCAAGAAACTATGTAGTTAACAAATTGGCGATCAATATAACTGAGGTCCTCTTTAAATCTATGCACTTTCTAAAACAACACGAGAACGGATAGTTGTCACAAGGTTGAATAGCATATGTGTGTGTGTGTGTGTATATATATATATATATATATATACACATATATATACATATATATATATATATATATATTTGAGAGAGAGAGAGAGAGAGAGAGAGAGAGAGAGAGAGAGCCTTGATTTCGATCCAAGATATGCACGATTTTTTTCCTACTGAAACTGATATGCAAACATTCTCCTTATAGGTGTAATATCAAACATCAGATGTTGATTGTCACATGCCTACACACACACATACACACACACAAGTATCTTAGCACCTATATAGGATTACGTCTATGTGGAATAGCAATAGTTTGTTTTTTTATAGTTCTAGATAGGTAAGAAATAAACCTGTTGGTATTTTTTTTCTCATATTGTTTATAACCTTAATGATTTGGAAAGGTAGACTAGTAGTAGAACGTTTTTTACAATTACCATTTCTATCAACCATTACTCTCTCTCTCTCTCTCTCTCTCTCTCTCTCTCTCTCTCTCTCTCTGCCGTTGTAATTATAAAGAGAAAACAATAGAAACATCCAAATCAGTGTTTATTTAATAATTATTTAAACGTTCATCAAAATTATACCATGAAGGCAGAGTAATATTAACTGCGATGAAAAATGGAAAAATGAAAACCACTCTATAAATAGCAACAGGAATTTGTGTGCCGAACCTCAAAGAGAGCATTTGAAAAACAGATTACAGCTCATCAGTTGTATTTATCACTGAGCATGGCGCCATGTGAATTATAGTCATTCATTATGAATGAACCCCCTTTTATCTGCTTTTGTGAGAATTTTCACTGGTAGTCCATTTTCAGGTCTTTCTACTCTTATTATTATTATTATTATTGTTATTATTATTATTATTATTATTATTATTATTATTAGCTAAGCTACAACCCCAGTTTGAAAATTAAGATGCCATAAGCCCAAGGGCTCCAATAGGGAAAAATAGCCCAGCGAGGAAAGAAAATAAGGAAATAAATAAACTATACAAGAAGTAATGAACAATTAAAATAAAATATTTAAAAAACATTAACAACATTAAAACACATATTTCTATTTGAACGGTAAAGTGACTCATGTCAGCCTGCTCAACATAAAAACATTTGAAGCAAAATTCTGCACAGTAAGTGTAAACGTTTGTATAAATGGAATAAACGAATTTTAACGGTTGAATAATTTCTACGAGTGACTGCTCTTTAGCCCTAAATAAGCAATTTCGCTCGTGAGTCATAAATATTATCCAAAACACCATGCTGTGCCATTCATTACAACACCAGTTAACTGTAAAGTCCTATGTTGTTAATGGTTCGGAAGTGTATATGTCAATGTTTATGTGCAACAGAATCAATAAATGATTATTTCAGCAGATAAGGATTTTACAACAAAATTATAAAGGAATGGGTGAGGGAAACAGACCTAAGTAGCTAATGATAATTAAGAAATGAATTCATATTGCTAGCTTAAAATTAATTAATTGGAAGTTAAATTATAGATGTCATAAAGAAGGCAAGATTTACATAAGTAGCTAATGATAATTAAGAAATAATTTCATATTGCTAGCTTAAAATTAATTAATTGGAAGTTAAATTATAGATGTCATAAAGAAGACAAGATTTCTTGCATTTTTGGAAGAAAGATCACATTGTGTTACGTATTTCATTCAAACAAGTGGACTATAAGTCATTAGGAAAGACTTTGTGTTCATCAATCTACGATGAACAGAATTGAACATAACCTGATCAGCATAATAATGCATCTAACACGAAATTTCTAGCAGAAATATATTTATTCATTAAGGCAATGGTATATGTTGGATGGATGCGTGTGTGATAATTACATAACTATGACATGTTTGTAAGTATATATAATTAAAGCACAATTATAACTCTGCGAACTGATTACGTTTATAGACTATATATATATATATATATATATAGAGAGAGAGAGAGAGAGAGGAGAGAGAGAGAGAGAGAGAGAGAGAGAGAGATAGTGAGAGAGAGATAGTTAGTGTATGTGTGTGTGTGTGTGTTTCACTAAACACCGAACTAATTAATGAAAATTAACAAGAGAGGCTGATAACTAAAATTTCCTGGATGTCGACTTAACAGTAATCCGTATACAAGTTGATTTATAGGGTCCTTGCCAGCGAAGTAACTTGACCTTATATGTATATATATATATTTATATATATATAAATATATATATATATATATATATATAAATATATATATATATGTATATGTATATATATACATCTATATATCTATATATATAAATATATATATATATATATATATATTATATATATATGCATCTATATATATATATATATATGTCTGTGTGTATAGTTATATGTATATATATATATATATATATATATGTAAATATATACCTGCAACACACACACATATACACACACACATATATATATATGTATATATATATATATATATATATACACACACATACGCGTGTAATACATACACATTAACGTTACTCCTGTACATGTAGAATCTACACAGAGACAGTCCGTTATGCAGTTCGGGCCAGTAAAGGACATTCTTCTGACAGGGTCAAGCAGTGGTCAGGGGTAGGTGGCTTGACCCTGGATGGAAGGTGACGTCATTATGGAAGGGTGCAGGCCCTCAGATGTCACAGTACAGTCTGCAGTTTACTTTTGTTTAATAGGAGAATGTAATTCAACTCCTGGTGCATGTGTAATGTAACGTTTTGAATGCCAATACTCACAACTTCAGCTATAAACAAATGCTATGTGAAATGACAGTAGGTAATGACCTAGATTACTACTCCTATTCTAATGTTGCAGTTTGTATGAAAGTGAAATGTCGGAAATATGATTGTTTAGTAAAAGGTCATGACAATATTGTTTAATTATAAAGGTAATCAATGCATTTTGACCAATAGTGATATCACATATATACTGTAGAAATTAATTTCAAGGACAGCAGAAAGTGTATGATGAAAATAATGGTGTAGTGAGATTCAATAGGTAAATGCAAACTATTAGATATTGAAATCTCTCTCTCTCTCTCTCTCTCTCTCCTCTCTCTCTCTCTCTCTATGAAATTATTACCAAAGATGATTAGATCAACTTTTAGTTATAGTTGGACTAGCCCAGTTAGTAAGTTTTGGAGTCCCTCTAGGATTACCTTGAGCTCTTCTTCGTTTCTTAGTTTTCCTTCCTTTTATGTTTTTTACCCTTCCTTGGTTAGTTCTTTTTTTTTCTCTGTCTTTGGTAGAGGACAGGAAATGTGGTACAAGATCCTGCCATAATTAGTCAAGCTTGAAATACCACATACTGTTTACAATTTCCATATATTTAGCAGATGGATTCTGGTTCTTAACGGTTTTTATTATATTAAGAAAAATCCAATGATTCGTTAAGTAAAACTTTCTTAAAAGAACGATAGATTTGAAAAGATTGTTTCAACCCTCCAAAACCACAAGCGAATATTTACATTTGACGAACTTTGTTTACTAACGTATGATGTTATGAGATAACATTAAAATAAATGAGCCCAGTTTAAGTCGTTCGGGATGTGTTTCTCTTTAGTCCGTCTTGTTAAACATTTCTCATTCAAATCTTCTTCCGGTTGTTTATCTTGCCTGCCTGGCCTTTATAGCCCTCATTCCTTTTGATGTCCAGATTACATTGCCCTTCGTTTGAATCTCATTACACAGACGTTACATGCAACTACGAAACGCTTTCTATTATTCTAATTTTGTTATGAAGTCTTCCTAAATCTTTTATAGCTTTATAAATTCATACTCACATGCACGTGACAAATAAAAAAGATAGAGAATAAACAATAGTTATTTGACAATTTCATTTTCTGATGCCCAGTTCTACTACACAAATATTTTGTAGATGCCTTTGATGAAAACATTAGATGTTGAACGAGGTGAAATAAATATTTTTGAATGAGGCAAGAGAGAAAAAGCTGGTTTATTTGTTATAGAATTATATAACTAAAACACTGATTTTCACCCCTGCTAAAAATAGATAACAAAAATTGGCAAATGAAGAAATGCAAAGTTCCTGTCAACAAAGCATTAATGATTCTATGAATAAGTTGGGAAGATGAAATTATTCTTCCCTTGGATTTAAAAACACCATAAATTATAAGAAAAGTAAAGTTTCAAGACAAAGAATAGACATCCATTGTGTTTACAAACTGATGAATATATATGGAAACCTCACAACTTCCTTTGTCCTTTGCCTATTTGTAGCGCCCTTTGTCAATTGCCTATGGAGACCGAACTTGACAACTAGGTTCGCTTTTTGAGAGGTGGTTTTGACGCCAGGGTTAGCTGTTATTTCATTTTCACTGTAAGCAAGACCGAGAGATCCTGGGTGGATGAAATATTCATGTTAATACTAATTTGAAGTGCCAGGTTGGCCAGGGCACCAACCGCCCGTTGAGATACTACTGCTAGAGAGTTATGGGGTCCTTTGACTGGCCACACAGTACTACATAGGACCCTTCTCTCTGGTTACGGTTCTCTCCTTTTGCCTACACAGACACCGAATAGTCTGGCCTATTCTTTACAGATTCTCCTCTCTCCTCATACACCTGACAACACTGAGATTACCAAACTATTCTTCTTCTCTCAAGGGGTTAACTACTGCACTCTAATTTCAGTGGCTACTTTCCTCTTGGTAAGGGTAAAAGAGACTCTTCAGCTATGGTAAGCGGCTCTTCTAGGAGAAGGACACTTCAAAATCAAACCACTGTTCTCTAGTCTTGGGTAGTGCCATAGCCTCTGTACCATGGTATTCCACTGTCTTGGGTTAGAGTTTCTCTTGCTTGAGGGTACACTCGGGCACACTGTTGTATCTAGTTTCTCTTCCTCTTGTTTTGTTATAGTTTTTAAAGTTTATATAGGAAATATGCATTTTAATGTTGTTACTATTCTTAAAATATTTTATTTTTCCTTATATCCTTTCCTCACTGGGCTATTTTCCCTGTTGGAGCACCTGGGCTTATAGCATCCTGCATTTCCAACTAGGGTTGTAGCATAGCATTTGTTAATAATAATGATAGTAATAAGAAATCTATGTCAGGTCAATACGTTCGTAAACAGACAAATACAGACACTAATGTTCACTCTTGTACATACTAGAATTTTTCATAATTAAGATGATCTCTTTAACCTCATCTATCTGTAGTTGCCTAATGGAAACGTCCCTGCATGGCAATCTGTTGGACTGGGGTTCGGTATCCGTATAAAACTGGATAGTTTCTTGAAGTGACTTCAACCTCACCCTCCTTGTGAGCTAAGGATGTGGGGTCTGGGGGAGCATATGTATATACCGGCTGAGTCATCAGCAGCCATTGCCTAGCCCTCCCTGGTCCTAGCTTGATGGAAAAGGGGCTTTGGGCGCTGCCATATGTACTGTATATATAGTCAGTCTCTAGAGCATTGTCTTACTATTGCCACTATTACTTGCCTCTGCCATTCATGAGCCATATTTAGACCTTTAAATTGTTCCCATATTTGTAAACTGATCGAAACTATAGATTCAGTGACAACATTTATTAAGTGCTAATTGAGTGCTTACTAAAATCTCTAAAGGTTGACCAAATTTCGTAGTAAATCAAATTCCTTTCAAAGTGCCTTACATTGACTGAACAATACCGTGATCTCAATGGGAAATATATATATATATATATATATATATATATGTACGTGTGTGTTCTACTTACCTATATTCTCTTCTAGTTTCTTACTTTAGTTCATTAGCTGTGTGTTCCTTTTATTTGATTACGCACATTTTCATTTAGTTAAAGAAATGCCATTAACTATCTATGAAATTATTTATGAAAATGTACGATCTACATCAGTATTTTATTAATAAATATTTTTTTTTCCTTTTCAGGTAAATCCCAGCTGCTTTTTTTTTTCACATACAACAGAATGTAAAGTAAGTGTGTCTTATTTCAAAACATCATCTTTCCATAACTTCCCGGAATTTTATTGTAGATTTACGAATAATTAATAATTAATTAATCAAATAATTAATCCTGAGCCAAAGGGCCAAGAAAGAGAGTAACTTTTTTGGCACCATTCATTTGTCAACTATTACTAAGTGGCTACAGAAGCTCATTATTCCAGAAGCTGTCTAATAATTGGCTGAGTTTTCTTGCGTAGGTTTTTCAAACTTGCTGAAAGGTTTAACAGAGTTTAAAAAAGTTTTCGGTTGAATTGAAACATTCTTACCAATTAAAGGCTAAATTTTAACTGCTCATAATATCTCCATATATATATATATGTATATATATATATATATATATATATATGTGTGTGTGTGTGTATGTATGTATTCATATGTGAGTATATATATATATATATATATATACATATATATATATGTGTGTTTATATATATGTGTATATATATATATATATATATATTTGTGTATATATATATTTATAAATATATGTATGTATGTATATATATATATATATATATATTTATATATATATATTTATATATATATATATATATATATATTTATATATATATATATATATATATATTTATATATATATATATATATATATATTTATATATATATATATATATATATATATATATATTCACGATTCTACTGTTTTGTTTGCTCAATAGTTTTTTGGTTGTCCTTGTATTTCTGCGCCATAACGGCAAATTAACATCAATACATAAAATCTATACATATAAAGAACATTTGCGAAGCACATATTTCATTATTGACATTTTAAGCCATTTCATTGGAGGAATGTGATACAACATTGCTTAAGAAATCCTTATTATTAACGCAAATACTGTATTCTTTCTTATTATGACGGGTATGCAAAAAAGTGTAAACCAAAAACCATAATTTTTAAATAGGAAGAGGGAAAACAACATTTATTGCTTTTACATTACGGAATATTTTTTTATAGGAAATTTACCCAACTTCAAACACTAAATTGACAGGTACATAAGTTTACAAAGTTGATAAGAGGAAAAACGAGTCCTTTGTGAAATTCTTCTTTGTGTTGCTTTCGGAAAGGAAATTGATTTAATGGCAATTACTGCCCTGTTGGCATCTTTCGTTGGAATTCCTTTTCAAGCAGAATATACGGAATCCCGTTTAATGTCCCAGAGACTAGTACTGTGAAGTTCAACAGCAAGGCTTCATCTTTTTCTATTTTTTTTTATCTGCCGAGGGTGTAACAGGATCTCTCTCTCTCTCTCTCTCTCTCTCTCTCTCTCTCTGTGTGTGTGTGTGTGTGTGTGTGAAGAGGCTAATGTGGAAATTTCCTTCCTTTATAAGAAGTTCTCGAGCGATGCACCATGTTAATCAGGAGTGTGGCAGTGAGTATGTATATATATATATATATATATATATAATAATTATATATATATATATATATGTATATACATATATATGTATATTTTATATATATATTCAAATAAGCCATATATTTTCGATACATTAATGTCTGGATTCTCTTAACAACCTCGAGATCAGTTCCCCAGGTGGAATCACACAAAGACTTCCGACTAGCCGGGAGTCGAACCCTGGTCCAGGAAACTTTATGTACAGTGACATACTATTTGGCCGCGAAAAGAAACATGTCTAATTGTGCAAAAGTTATCCTATATATATATATATATATATATATACATATAGATATATATATATATATATATATCTATATTTATATATATCTATATATATATATATATATATATATATATGAAGCCGATTGGCATAGTTGGGTGACTCCAAGAGCAAAAACAGTCAAAATTTCCGGTTTTTTCTTTCAACTGCGGAACAAAGAGGAAACTCACTGGGCAAAAAACCTTCTACATCATTGCGCTCACTCCAGACCAGTACACATAAGGCTAAAATGCACCTTTTCATACCCCACAATTACCTCTTATTATTATTATTATTATTATTATTATTATTATTATTATTATTATTATTATTAGCTAAGCTATAGCCCTACTTGGAAAAGCAAGATGCTATAAGACCAGGGGCCTCAACAGGGAAAATAACGCAGTGAGGAAAGGAAATACGGAAAAATAAAATATTTTAAGAACAGTAACATTAAAATAAATATCTCCTATATAAACTATATAAACTTTAATAAAACAAGAAGAAGAAAAATGGGATAAAATAGTGTGCCCGAGTGCACCCTCAAGCAAGAAAACTCTAATCCCAGACAGTGGAAGACCATGGTACAGAGGCTATGCCATTACCCAAGACTAGAGAACAACGGTTTAATTTTGTAGTGTCCTCTTAGTAGAGCTGCTTACCATAGCTAAAGAGTCTCTTCTACCCTTACCAAGAGAAAAGTAGCCCCTGAACAATTATAGTGCAGTAGCTAACCTCTTGAGTGAAGAAGAATTGTTTGGTAATCTCAGTGTTGTCAAGTGTATGAGGACAGAGGAGAGACTGTAATGAATAGACCAGACTATTCAGTGTATGTGTAGGTAAATGAAACGTGAACAGTAACCAGAGAGAAGGATCCAATGAAGTAATGTCTAGCCAGTCAAAGGACCCCCCATAACTCTCTAGCGGTAGTATTTCAACGGGTGGCTGGTGCCCTGGCCAACCTACTACCTGTCTGAATTATAAGACATCCACCTTTCAAGTCAGCTCTTTGTTATTCTCATTTATTTTTCCTCGCCGAGAAAAATGTCTGAATTGTTCATCGGCTATCAATCCTCCTCAAGTTGGCATTTTTAATGATGTTAAAACTTCAAAAGTTCAAACTCGCAGCAAATGTTTTTATGTTGAACAGGCTTACATAAGTCCTTTTTTTAGTTTATATTGTCAAACATCTGTTTTAATGTTGTGAATGTTTTTAGAATATTTCATTTTAATTTTTCATTACTAATACCGTTTATTTATTTCCTTATTTCCTTTCCTCACTAGGCTATTTTTCCCTGCCTTTAGCCCATAGGCTTATAGCATCTTGCTTCTCCAACTAGGGTTGTAGCTTGGCTAGTAATAATATTTAAAATGATAATAATACCGTATCGTCTAAATTCGATGTTGATTATACATTTCAAGTTTTTTTTTATCATTTGTACTATTTAAGGTATGAAAGTCCAGATGATAATGCGATACACTTGGAATTCCAAATTCTTATTTTAGCCTTTTGAACAAGAGGCACAGACATACGGAGTGAAGAGAAGGAAGCTTTGATAGATATATTAAGTAAATCACATTTTATTCAACAATAAATATACTTATTCCGCTTTTGCGCAGTCATTCAGAATATATCACACATGAAACTAGATAATGTTTTTAACAGTAGTTTTTGAAATCAGGTGACACTTTAAAAAAAATTAATCAAATCTCTCTCTCTCTCTCTCTCTCTCTCTCTCTCTCTCTCTTTCTCTCTCTCTCTCTCTCTCTCTCTCTCTCTCTCTCTCTCTCTCTCTCTAAAAAAGAGAGAGAAGATAATATTTATAGAAAATAAAAGACAGGCCACCCGTAATTGATTTAGCTGTTGAATCAAAGTTTAAACAAATCAATTCAACTGCCAAATAATATGAGAAATCAATAGATGAAAAGATGTAAGAGTTCATAGTCTCCCCACGACTTTACTAATGGTCAAAATAACTGTCACAGCTGTATACTAAAATAAACTTAGTTCTCACAAATGTGCATTGTTGAATCATTTCCCTTTCGAAACTGACAATCTCCCTTTGGGAGCTTGAAATAAATGACGTCATGGAGTGAGAGGAGGCGCTGTCGTCAAGGGCCTTAGGTCACTCGGTTCGGTTCGGTTTCCTTTTTAATTACTTTAAAATTGTTTAAGAGTTTTCATCATCATCATCAGCTCTACCTATGCCTATTGACGCAAAGGGCAGGGTTGCCAGGTTGGCCTTTTTCTGGACAAAACACTCCAAAATTGGCTTTTTTTCGTGCTAGATACCTGAATTTGGCCTTTTTTGAAGTTGGTTATCCTTAAATGCTATATTTTCGGCCTTTTTTCTACTATTAGGTTGGCCTTTTAAAGCTGCAGTTGATCAGACGCTGGATTTTTCTCATTTGGAAAACCTGGCAACCCTGGCAAAGGGCCTCGGTTAGATTTCGCCAGTTGTCAAGTTATTCTGAGTTGCTAAAGAATGTAAAATTTCTTTGAATTTTTCAAGAGTATTCAAGTTACTCGAAGTTAATAATGAATGTAAAATTACTGTATTATTTCAGAGTATTCAAGTTACTTGAAATTGCTAAAGAGTATAAAGTTCCTCGAAATTGTCTGAGAATATACTGTAAAGTTACGCGAATTTTTTAAGAATATAAAAGTTGCTCAAGTTAATCGAAATATTCAAAGAATATAAAATTACTTGAAATATTTTAAAGAATATAAATTTACTCGAAATTGTTAAAGAATATAAAATTACTCGAAATTGAAGTCATTTCCTCATTGATCATATAGGGATCTAAAATTTTTATTTTTATACAGAATTAAAATATATGAAGTTTTGGCGATGCAAGGGAAAATACAAATTCATCTATAGAATACGTACATTTTCTAATAGAATTAACTCCCCTCGCCTTCACCGGTTGATATCTTTTATCAGACTTCAAAACTACTTAAGACGGGTATATTGCAAGTGATTTTATTTTGGAAATGTCCGCGGATGTGCTATGATTATGATTCCCAAACAAAGGAGAGAAAGAATGTCTCCAACTTTATTAAAGGACTTTTTATTATGTAAGTGTTTGGGAAAAAATATCCATTAATAACTTGCTTAGTGCAGATGACTATTCCCCCAAGTTGATTTGGGTTGAAGTAAGTAATTGATATATATTTTTAGCATTTCAGGGAACATTTTAAAGCAAGTTTATCATAAATTCTTATTACTTCATCATTCATATATATATATATATATATATACATATATATATATATATATATATACATATATATATATATATATATATTCATTTATTTCCCCGTCCCTCTTGTAGGGGGGGGGGGGGGTGTTAGGCATACTCTGGTGAGAGCTGCGTGTGTGTTGCGTATGTATACATACCTACCTGAATATTTGTCAATCCTTTTTGACAAATCATGTACATTAGATTCCTACATAACAGTAATACAATTGAAGCACACACACACACATACACACACACACAAAATAATGATAATAATCAACGAGGCCCTTTTGAATGAACGAGTTCAAACAACTCGTCTGACTGAAGTGATTTTGTGTTATTAAAAGCTTAACAACATAAATATATCTAACATTCCAAATTAACATATAAAGAGAGGACTCTATCATTCTTCGCTTTGTGTTGAAACCACCAATTTTAGATAAAAAAAAACTGGTTGAATTGCTGGCATGAGTCTTCAAAAGAAAGGATCCTACGTTTTAATCACAGTAGTTTTTAATACCAAAATCTTAATTTCCCATATAATAATAATAATAATAATAATAATAATAATAATAATAATAATAATAATAATAATAATGATAATAATAATAATTATAATTATATTAATAATAATTATGATAATTATAATAATTATAATTATAATTAAAATCATTATAATTATAATAATATTAATTAATAATAATAACAAAGCCCATTGGGACGGCCGAATTCAAACATTACTTCCTCACCCTTGAGCAACGTTGTGAAAAATAGCAACTCGATCATTTCAGCGTCTGGCTGGAAGTGTTGTTGCGTTAATATCTGAACAACGTAAACAAAATATAATATTCTAAATTCTAAACTATAACGCATAGTATCATTCTTCTCTTTGCCTGGAAACAAAGCGTATTTTATATTAAATTTGGATTGAATTACTCTTGAGTCTTTTAATAGAAAGGGAATTATCAATTAATTTATAATCCAACGAAAATCATAGATGTTAGTGACGTCACAGTAACTACACCTGCCAACGTCGGCGGGCGACAGGTGCGCAAATCAATACTTTTGTTGACGTCACAAGGAAAATGGAGGCTCAGGATATTTACACAATGAGGGAATGACGTCATAGATTGAGTCAATTAAGATACTATCATATCCCGTTTGGGGTTTGAAACGTATGATGAAGGGAAATATTTGTTTTAATGGTGATAACGAAACCTCGACGAGATCTCGAATTTCATTGCAAATAACATTGTGTTTTGCGACCAAGCACGAATGATCCAAAATATGTTTTTTGTAAGATATTTTTTAAGGGTAAATGATAGTAATGCAAAATATTGATAGTACTGATCTTCAAGCTGTATATCAAATACCATTTTTCCTTCACACCATAATATGCATCTTCTTTTAAATCTTTATTTGAGTCCCAAAGTAATTTTTTTCAAAACATTTTCTCATTAAAAAAGTTCTGTGTATATTTTAAACTAATACACAAGAGGGAGATTATTTTATTGAACCCAAAAGTAGGTGCTTTTCCGGGGTGTATAGTAGCCACTGAACAGGTTAAAAGAATACCTCCTTCGGGGGCCGTAACTCTTTTTAGGAATGGTTTTGTACCCATGGGGAGAGAGAGAGAGAGAGAGTGAGAGAGAGAGAGAGAGAGAGAGAGAGGTTAAGGGAGATTTATGGCTAGGCTCTTTTTTCATGAACTGACAAGAACGATGCAAAATTTATATCGTTTGAAAATTTAGATTTTTCTAGTAACGATAATATCAACTTTAATCCAATGAAACTGAGATTTGATCAAATAAATTCCATACTTTTTTCTCTTTTTTATTTTTATCTTTTTTAATATGAAGTTCATGCCTTTACATGAAAGAGAGTAACCCGAAGACATATATAGCCCATCATGAATCACATTAATTGGACATCCATTTTAAGATGAAATTTTCATCTCTTGCGATCTGACTAAAAATGAGTGTTGTAGAATTATTGATTCAAGCTTTCAAATTCTTTCCAGGTTCGGCTCTTCTATTTGAAGCCTGGCTTCTCACGTGCATGCTTTTCTGCTTATTTATTAATTAGTTCTTTTTTTTATTTTAGAAGACACTTTAAGGAGAAAATTCCTTTTCTTTGGTTGCAGGTTCACCAATCTATCTTTGTTGTTATACCATTTTTGCATTTCTCTCTCTCTCTCTCTCTCTCTCTCTCTCTCTCTCTCTCTGCGTTGTGTCTATGCGTCCCTCTAAGTATTTATGATGCGATCATAGAACTGCAACTCTCACCGTGAAGTGTAAGGAATATATAAGGTTATCTAGAATCGTTTTGCAGTAAGAGTTTCAGAATAATCAAACATGTAAACGAATCATTATAGAAAATTCATTTGCGATGGATACAAGTTATTGTAATAAGAGTTGGTTGCAGGTTCACCAATCTATCTTAGTTCTTATACCATTTTTTGCATTTCTCTCCTTTTTTATTTCTTTGCGTTTTGCGACCTTCAAGTATTCATGGTGTAATCAGAGGACTTCAACCTCTGTAAGTAAATGAATATATAAGATTATGACCTTCAAGTATTCATGGTGTAATCAGAGGACTTCAACCTGTGTAAGTAAATGAATATATGAGATTATGACCTTCAAGTATTCCTGGTGTAATCAGAGGACTTCAACCTCTGTAAGTAAATGAATATATGAGATTATGACCTTCAATTATTCCTGGTGTAATCAGAGGACTTCAACCTCTGTAAGTAAATGAATATAAAAGATTATGACCTTCAATTATTCATGGTGTAATCAGAGGACTTCAACCTCTGTAAGTAAATGAATATAAAAGATTATGACCTTCAATTATTCATGGTGTAATCAGTGGACTTCAACCTCTGTAAGTAAATGAATATAAAAGATTATGACCTTCAATTATTCATGGTGTAATCAGAGGACTTCAACTCTGTAAGTAAATGAATATAAAAGATTATGACCTTCAACTATTCATGGTGTAATCAGTGGACTTCAACCTCTGTAAGTAAATGAATATAAGAGATTATGACCTTCAAGTATTCATGGTGTAAATCAGAGGACTTCAACCTGTGTAAGTAAATGAATATATGAGATTATGACCTTCAAGTATTCATGGTGTAATCAGAGGACTTCAACCTGTGTAAGTAAATGAATATATGAGATTATGACCTTCAATTATTCTGGTGTAATCAGAGGACTTCAACCTCTGTAAGTAAATGAATATAAAAGATTATGACCTTCAATTATTCCTGGTGTAATCAGAGGACTTCAACCTCTGTAAGTAAATGAATATAAAAGATTATGACCTTCAATTATTCATGGTGTAATCAGAGGACTTCAACCTGTGTAAGTAAATGAATATAAAAGATTATGACCTTCAACTATTCATGGTGTAATCAGTGGACTTCAACCTCTGTAAGTAAATGAATATAAAAGATTATGACCTTCAATTATTCATGGTGTAATCAGAGGACTTCAACCTCTGTAAGTAAGTGAATATATAAGTTTATGTTAAAACGTGTTACATTATGAATTTCAGAATAAACATGGAAACGAATCATTATAGAAAATTCATTTGCGATGAATACAAGTTATTGGCAGAGTACGGGTGAAAAAAACATTGCCCCATACCAAATAACCACCGAAATTTATCGAATCTTATACATCACACACTTCTCATTGACTTAAGGGTGCGTGTTTTACCAGCTGCCTTTTTATGCCGCACGATTACTCTCCTTGGGTTGTATAACGTCCTCGTTTATGCCAACATGAGACCGGAATGAGTATATGAACCATTATGTCAGAGTTACAGAATAGTGAAAATTTAAAGCTTGGAAGATTTGAATAATCCGCCATTTGATTACATTTCTGCTTGTAATTTTTAACCATTATTATTATTATTATTATTATTATTATTATTATTATTATTATTATTATTATTATTAAAAGCTAAGCTACAACCCTATTTGGAAAAACAGGATGCTATAAGCCCAAGGCTCCAACAGGAAAAAGTAGCATACTGAATAAAGGAAATAATGATATAAAATAAACTACGAGAAGTATTGAACAATTGAAACAAAATATTTTGAGAACAGTAACAACATTAAAATAGATCTTCCGTTTATAAACTATAAATATTTAAAAATTGTGGGGTCTATATAATGATATATCATTTTCATAAGAAGGACTCTTTATAAGAAGGACTCTTTATAAGAAGGAAGTTCAAGCTGAGTTCACATAGCAGAGGTCAAAGTTGAATGGCCGCAACAGGATCCTTAAAAATAACCCGGGAAAAAATGTGACACTGGTTGCATAAGTATAGTTTAAGAAATAGATTCTTTATCTATTACTACATTATGGTATTAAGTTTGTAAGTTATAAAATCAATTACGAAATCGTTTGGCAGTTGATTCAAGAAAGATATAATAGGAGAACAAATAGAAGATTTATACGTTTCTGACGATTAGGATATAATCAGAGAAGGATAAATGGAAACCATATTTATATTTAGGGTATTAAAAATATGAACCACTCCAGAGCACCAGTGCATATTGAGTGTTGCATGAACGGAAGGACTTCCTGTTTGGGTAAATTTTGCAAAACGTGTTTAACTTGCTCGACAATGCAAACTGATCAGGAGAGAGAGAGAGAGAGAGAGAGAGAGAGAGAGAGAGAGAGAATTTTATTTATTGATTAATTTTTACTTTGGCATTATGGGAATGCAAAGCAGTGAAAAATCAGGCTTTTTTAGAATGTATTTTGTTTCAATGAGCTAAAATATAAGTCAGAGATTATTTTCCTATCAGTACTTTCATCAATCAAAATATGTCCCTTTGAGCAGATAAAATCACAGGGATATCAAGAGTACACACCTTTTCATGTGACTTCAATCACCTGATACCTAGCTAATAGCATTTGTAAAAAAGGAATTAAAAAATATTTTAACTAATAAATACTATAAAAATTGTAGTTATAATAAGAATTGCAGATTTGGAAAATATTACTGAAATACAATTTTCTCTTAATGGTATATGCATTTAAAGCAAGAGAATATTATTCAGTGGGTTTTCTGTAAGGGCATAATGGCTTCTGCTATTCCTTATGCAATATGATACTTTATTAAACAAAGTCGAATGTAACAAGCAAGGAGTTTTTTTTATCAGATTAAAAAAACCATTTTTATTGCAATTTTAGTCTTAAAATACAGATGGAAATAAAGTAATAAACTCCTTCACACAAATACTAGGCCTAGTCATAAACCTATCACAAGAATTGATTGAATCATTCGAACGTAAAAAAGAGAAACTTAAAGTTCTTTCTCCCATTTTAAGTTGGAAATAACTTCGGAAATACGGTCAATCAGGATTGAACTTTGGTTAGATTAAAAAAAGGGGGAAAATTAAACTCAAGACTCTTAGCGAGTTAATCACCCGAAAATTTAATGAGTTACAAATTAGTTGAGGGAACTCGAGTGCAAAGCTCCAAACAATCCTGGAAGATTAGCTGAACAAGAGTACTCCAGTCAAGATCTCATTACGAGAGAGAACAATTTAAGAAAGATAATTATTACACAGAAGATATTATTATTATTATTATTATTATTATTATTATTATTATTATTATTATTATTATTATTATTATTACTCGCTAAGCTACGACCCTAGTTGGAAAAGCAGGATGTTATAAGCCCAGGGGCTCCAACAGGAAAATAGCCTAGTGAGGAAAGGAAACAAGGAAAAATAAAATATTTTAAGAACAGTAACAACATTAAAATTAATATTTCCTATATAAAACTATCTCCATGGAGATGGGTTGATGGAGATGGTTTGGGCATGCTCTTCGCACTCCCTAAGAGAGATTAGTTCACCAAACGTTCAGTTGGGCTCCACAAGGGACTAGAAGAGTTGGAAGACCCAGGCCTACTTGG
>NC_090740.1:127572585-127585085 GCF_036898095.1 Palaemon carinicauda | reverse complement strand
CCTTTAAACCTTTAAGCGTTAAAAAAAAAAAAAAAAAAAAAAAACATCCTGTGGGTACAGTACGTGAAATATAGCATAAAAAAATGTTAAAGAAATGTTAATGCAATTGAATATAATCAAAGGATATGCTACAGTATATGGGATTTGCTTCCATTGCTTTAGATTTTAATCTGGCACTGGATAGTGGATTAGTGGATTCGTTAGCTTCAGAATGGATAAAGGGAACAGAGGCCATTGCTCAGATATTGCGCTGTTAATGTCAGCTGCAAAGGCTGTCACGAATGATTTACGAAGTGAATGGAAATGCAAATTTCGTTGCGAATATAGCTTCATGACACTTGATCCCTAATAACCATTGCAATCTGATAGGGTAATTGATGGTAAACAGTTAATGTCTCAAAAAAAAAAAAAAAAAGAACTTAATTACAAAGCCGCTCAAAAAGCAGTCCAAGAAGATTCCATTTGTTCAATTGGATCCTCTCAAGAAAAATGTAAAAAATCTCTTTGGAATTTATTGGTAGTGAGTATGGAATAGGTAAAGAAAAGATTAACTCTAATGGAGTGATTACAGGCACACGTTAAAAGAGGGGCTAAAAACAAGAGAGGATGTCTAGCATTAATATGCGTTTCAATTTCATGACAAAATACATTGTTAAAAATATGTATGAATAAGAATTTTTTAAAGCATCAATTTCTTGGAATATATATACGTACATATATATATATATATATATATATATATATATATATATATATATATATATATATATGTGTGTGTGTGTGTGTGTGTGTGTGTATGTATATATATATGTATATATATGTACATATCTCTCTCTCTCTCTCTCTCTCTCTCTCTCTCTCTCTCTCTCTCTCTCTCTCTCTCTCTCTCTCTATATATATATATATATATATATATATATATATATATATATATATATATATATATATATATATATATGTGTGTGTGTGTGTGTGTGTATGTATATATATGATAAATTTTGCACATTTAGACGTGTTTTTCATATTCAAATAAGCCATATATTTTTGATACATTAATGTCTGGATTCTCTTAACGACCCCTGGTCCGGCAAACTTGTATAGACAGTGACTTAGCACTTGGCCACGAAGAAATATACATACACATATATATTATACATACATATACACACAAAAGTTATAAAAATTGTAATTCCTCTTGTAAAAGATGAACAATGGTAGAGAATATTCTTAACATAAATAGCTTTATGTTAAGTTTGGAGCAGAGAACGGTTTCAATCATCTAAATCGTACGGGAGAATTCTTAGCTTTTCTTTTCAAGGAGTTTCTGAAACTACTCACAATATGTTAGGGGCTTATACTTACACAGAAGTACAGTGATATACAATGATTAGTGTCTGAATGTATTCATCACTATTGTGAATAATTATTGCTCCGGAGGTTTCAAGAATATAGATAATTTCTCTCTCTCTCTCTCTCTCTCTCTCTCTCTCTCTCTCTCTCTCTCTCTCTCTCTCTCTCAGGCCATAATCGGAAAAATCCAAAATGGTAATTTACAATTTTTCATCAATTATGTAACAAATTTTACGAGTATTATGATTTCAATAACTTCCGATGAAGAGCTTATCCATTTTTGAATATATATTACGGAATGAACAATATCCTCTGAAATATCAAAAAACGTTCAAATATCAGATGATGCTGTCACTGACAGCTTTGTATATGTATATCAGTGTAATTTTGCTTCCCAATGCTGAACAGTTTTAATTATAATTTTGTTAGCAATTATTGGAATTAATTATTTTAATTACCATATCTTGCAAGTAGGTTGTGGGGAAATTAGAAATTAATCGTATAAAAGAAAATTCGTTTGACTTTTAATTAAGCTAAAGATAGTGCATTATTTTGTTTGAACATAAAAATAAATACATATATGTGGGTGACATTGTGCATAACTGACATTTCATTTTACTGCTAATTACTAATATTTACGTTCCTCCAAAACCTTTGATATTTCATCCATATTTTAATTATCTAAGTTAAAAAACTTATTCAAATGTTGGAGCAGATGATACTACCTTCCTTATTTAAAACATCCAATTGCACAACCCAAAAGATATTTTTTTTAGCAAAGTCTATGCGGTGCAAAGAAGTATTAGAAAACAAATAACCTAATATGCTATAAGTGCGGCCATTTTTATCCCTTCACCTCTGTCCCGTCTTCCTGTCCTGCATCTTACTCTTCACATGACACGTAAAGTGGTTTCCCTTTTCTTTATTCAGCGCGGAGTGGTCTCCACAGCCCCAACGTTGGGGCGTTGACCCAAGTTCTATAAATCAACATATATGGCGTCCTTCGAGGTCTGTTCACATTCCAAGTGAAGGGGTTTCCCTTTATTTTCATTCAGCGCGGAGTGGTCTCCACAGCCCCAACGTTGGGGCGTTGACCCAAGTTCTATAAATCAACATATATGGCGTCCTTCGAGCGTCTGTTCACATTCCAAGTGAAGGGGTTTCCCTTTATTTTCATTCAGCGCGGAGTGGTCTCCACAGCCCCAACGTTGGGGCGTTGACCCAAGTTCTATAAATCAACATATATGGCGTCCTTCGAGCGTCTGTTCACATTCCAAGTGAAGGGGTTTCCCTTTATTTTCATTCAGCGCGGAGTGGTCTCCACAGCCCCAACGTTGGGGCGTTGACCCAAGTTCTATAAATCAACATATATGGCGTCCTTCGAGCGTCTGTTCACATTCCAAGTGAAGGGGTTTCCCTTTATTTTCATTCAGCGCGGAGTGGTCTCCACAGCCCCAACGTTGGGGCGTTGACCCAAGTTCTATAAATCAACATATATGGCGTCCTTCGAGCGTCTGTTCACATTCCAAGTGAAGGGGTTTCCCTTTATTTTCATTCAGCGCGGAGTGGTCTCCACAGCCCCAACGTTGGGGCGTTGACCCAAGTTCTATAAATCAACATATATGGCGTCCTTCGAGCGTCAGTTCACATTCCAAGTGAAGGGGTTTCCCTTTATTTTCATTCAGCGCGGAGTGGTCTCCACAGCCCCAACGTTGGGGCGTTGACCCAAGTTCTATAAATCAACATATATGGCGTCCTTCGAGGGTCTGTTCACATTCCAAGTGAAGGGGTTTCCCTTTATTTTCATTCAGCGCGGAGTGGTCTCCACAGCCCCAACGTTGGGGCGTTGACCCAAGTTCTATAAATCAACATATATGGCGTCCTTCGAGGGTCTGTTCACATTCCAAGTGAAGGGGTTTCCCTTTATTTTCATTCAGCGCGGAGTGGTCTCCACAGCCCCAACGTTGGGGCGTTGACCCAAGTTCTATAAATCAACATATATGGCGTCCTTCGAGCGTCTGTTCACATTCCAAGTGAAGGGGTTTCCCTTTATTTTCATTCAGCGCGGAGTGGTCTCCACAGCCCCAACGTTGGGGCGTTGACCCAAGTTCTATAAATCAACATATATGGCGTCCTTCGAGCGTCTGTTCACATTCCAAGTGAAGGGGTTTCCCTTTATTTTCATTCAGCGCGGAGTGGT
Source organism: Palaemon carinicauda (assembly GCF_036898095.1). Taxonomy (NCBI): domain Eukaryota; kingdom Metazoa; phylum Arthropoda; class Malacostraca; order Decapoda; family Palaemonidae; genus Palaemon; species Palaemon carinicauda. Next base: position 127,581,535 of record NC_090740.1, on the reverse strand, counting down.
CTCCACAGCCCCAACGTTGGGGCGTTGACCCAAGTTCTATAAATCAACATATATGGCGTCCTTCGAGGGTCAGTTCACATTCCAAGTGAAGGGGTTTCCCTTTATTTTCATTCAGCGCGGAGTGGTCTCCACAGCCCCAACGTTGGGGCGTTGACCCAAGTTCTATAAATCAACATATATGGCGTCCTTCGAGGGTCAGTTCACATTCCAAGTGAAGGGGTTTCCCTTTATTTTCATTCAGCGCGGAGTGGTCTCCACAGCCCCAACGTTGGGGCGTTGACCCAAGTTCTATAAATCAACATATATGGCGTCCTTCGAGGGTCAGTTCACATTCCAAGTGAAGGGGTTTCCCTTTATTTTCATTCAGCGCGGAGTGGTCTCCACAGCCCCAACGTTGGGGCGTTGACCCAAGTTCTATAAATCAACATATATGGCGTCCTTCGAGGGTCAGTTCACATTCCAAGTGAAGGGGTTTCCCTTTATTTTCATTCAGCGCGGAGTGGTCTCCACAGCCCCAACGTTGGGGCGTTGACCCAAGTTCTATAAATCAACATATATGGCGTCCTTCGAGGGTCTGTTCACATTCCAAGTGAAGGGGTTTCCCTTTATTTTCATTCAGCGCGGAGTGGTCTCCACAGCCCCAACGTTGGGGCGTTGACCCAAGTTCTATAAATCAACATATATGGCGTCCTTCGAGCGTCTGTTCACATTCCAAGTGAAGGGGTTTCCCTTTATTTTCATTCAGCGCGGAGTGGTCTCCACAGCCCCAACGTTGGGGCGTTGACCCAAGTTCTATAAATCAACATATATGGCGTCCTTCGAGCGTCTGTTCACATTCCAAGTGAAGGGGTTTCCCTTTATTTTCATTCAGCGCGGAGTGGTCTCCACAGCCCCAACGTTGGGGCGTTGACCCAAGTTCTATAAATCAACATATATGGCGTCCTTCGAGGGTCAGTTCACATTCCAAGTGAAGGGGTTTCCCTTTATTTTCATTCAGCGCGGAGTGGTCTCCACAGCCCCAACGTTGGGGCGTTGACCCAAGTTCTATAAATCAACATATATGGCGTCCTTCGAGGGTCAGTTCACATTCCAAGTGAAGGGGTTTCCCTTTATTTTCATTCAGCGCGGAGTGGTCTCCACAGCCCCAACGTTGGGGCGTTGACCCAAGTTCTATAAATCAACATATATGGCGTCCTTCGAGGGTCAGTTCACATTCCAAGTGAAGGGGTTTCCCTTTATTTTCATTCAGCGCGGAGTGGTCTCCACAGCCCCAACGTTGGGGCGTTGACCCAAGTTCTATAAATCAACATATATGGCGTCCTTCGAGGGTCAGTTCACATTCCAAGTGAAGGGGTTTCCCTTTATTTTCATTCAGCGCGGAGTGGTCTCCACAGCCCCAACGTTGGGGCGTTGACCCAAGTTCTATAAATCAACATATATGGCGTCCTTCGAGGGTCTGTTCACATTCCAAGTGAAGGGGTTTCCCTTTATTTTCATTCAGCGCGGAGTGGTCTCCACAGCCCCAACGTTGGGGCGTTGACCCAAGTTCTATAAATCAACATATATGGCGTCCTTCGAGCGTCTGTTCACATTCCAAGTGAAGGGGTTTCCCTTTATTTTCATTCAGCGCGGAGTGGTCTCCACAGCCCCAACGTTGGGGCGTTGACCCAAGTTCTATAAATCAACATATATGGCGTCCTTCGAGGGTCTGTTCACATTCCAAGTGAAGGGGTTTCCCTTTATTTTCATTCAGCGCGGAGTGGTCTCCACAGCCCCAACGTTGGGGCGTTGACCCAAGTTCTATAAATCAACATATATGGCGTCCTTCGAGGGTCTGTTCACATTCCAAGTGAAGGGGTTTCCCTTTATTTTCATTCAGCGCGGAGTGGTCTCCACAGCCCCAACGTTGGGGCGTTGACCCAAGTTCTATAAATCAACATATATGGCGTCCTTCGAGGGTCTGTTCACATTCCAAGTGAAGGGGTTTCCCTTTATTTTCATTCAGCGCGGAGTGGTCTCCACAGCCCCAACGTTGGGGCGTTGACCCAAGTTCTATAAATCAACATATATGGCGTCCTTCGAGGGTCTGTTCACATTCCAAGTGAAGGGGTTTCCCTTTATTTTCATTCAGCGCGGAGTGGTCTCCACAGCCCCAACGTTGGGGCGTTGACCCAAGTTCTATAAATCAACATATATGGCGTCCTTCGAGGGTCAGTTCACATTCCAAGTGAAGGGGTTTCCCTTTATTTTCATTCAGCGCGGAGTGGTCTCCACAGCCCCAACGTTGGGGCGTTGACCCAAGTTCTATAAATCAACATATATGGCGTCCTTCGAGGGTCAGTTCACATTCCAAGTGAAGGGGTTTCCCTTTATTTTCATTCAGCGCGGAGTGGTCTCCACAGCCCCAACGTTGGGGCGTTGACCCAAGTTCTATAAATCAACATATATGGCGTCCTTCGAGGGTCAGTTCACATTCCAAGTGAAGGGGTTTCCCTTTATTTTCATTCAGCGCGGAGTGGTCTCCACAGCCCCAACGTTGGGGCGTTGACCCAAGTTCTATAAATCAACATATATGGCGTCCTTCGAGGGTCAGTTCACATTCCAAGTGAAGGGGTTTCCCTTTATTTTCATTCAGCGCGGAGTGGTCTCCACAGCCCCAACGTTGGGGCGTTGACCCAAGTTCTATAAATCAACATATATGGCGTCCTTCGAGGGTCAGTTCACATTCCAAGTGAAGGGGTTTCCCTTTATTTTCATTCAGCGCGGAGTGGTCTCCACAGCCCCAACGTTGGGGCGTTGACCCAAGTTCTATAAATCAACATATATGGCGTCCTTCGAGCGTCTGTTCACATTCCAAGTGAAGGGGTTTCCCTTTATTTTCATTCAGCGCGGAGTGGTCTCCACAGCCCCAACGTTGGGGCGTTGACCCAAGTTCTATAAATCAACATATATGGCGTCCTTCGAGCGTCTGTTCACATTCCAAGTGAAGGGGTTTCCCTTTATTTTCATTCAGCGCGGAGTGGTCTCCACAGCCCCAACGTTGGGGCGTTGACCCAAGTTCTATAAATCAACATATATGGCGTCCTTCGAGGGTCAGTTCACATTCCAAGTGAAGGGGTTTCCCTTTATTTTCATTCAGCGCGGAGTGGTCTCCACAGCCCCAACGTTGGGGCGTTGACCCAAGTTCTATAAATCAACATATATGGCGTCCTTCGAGGGTCAGTTCACATTCCAAGTGAAGGGGTTTCCCTTTATTTTCATTCAGCGCGGAGTGGTCTCCACAGCCCCAACGTTGGGGCGTTGACCCAAGTTCTATAAATCAACATATATGGCGTCCTTCGAGGGTCAGTTCACATTCCAAGTGAAGGGGTTTCCCTTTATTTTCATTCAGCGCGGAGTGGTCTCCACAGCCCCAACGTTGGGGCGTTGACCCAAGTTCTATAAATCAACATATATGGCGTCCTTCGAGGGTCTGTTCACATTCCAAGTGAAGGGGTTTCCCTTTATTTTCATTCAGCGCGGAGTGGTCTCCACAGCCCCAACGTTGGGGCGTTGACCCAAGTTCTATAAATCAACATATATGGCGTCCTTCGAGCGTCTGTTCACATTCCAAGTGAAGGGGTTTCCCTTTATTTTCATTCAGCGCGGAGTGGTCTCCACAGCCCCAACGTTGGGGCGTTGACCCAAGTTCTATAAATCAACATATATGGCGTCCTTCGAGCGTCTGTTCACATTCCAAGTGAAGGGGTTTCCCTTTATTTTCATTCAGCGCGGAGTGGTCTCCACAGCCCCAACGTTGGGGCGTTGACCCAAGTTCTAGAAATCAACATATATGGCGTCCTTCGAGGGTCAGTTCACATTCCAAGTGAAGGGGTTTCCCTTTATTTTCATTCAGCGCGGAGTGGTCTCCACAGCCCCAACGTTGGGGCGTTGACCCAAGTTCTAGAAATCAACATATATGGCGTCCTTCGAGGGTCAGTTCACATTCCAAGTGAAGGGGTTTCCCTTTATTTTCATTCAGCGCGGAGTGGTCTCCACAGCCCCAACGTTGGGGCGTTGACCCAAGTTCTATAAATCAACATATATGGCGTCCTTCGAGCGTCTGTTCACATTCCAAGTGAAGGGGTTTCCCTTTATTTTCATTCAGCGCGGAGTGGTCTCCTCAGCCCCAACGTTGGGGCGTTGACCCAAGTTCTATAAATCAACATATATGGCGTCCTTCGAGGGTCAGTTCACATTCCAAGTGAAGGGGTTTCCCTTTATTTTCATTCAGCGCGGAGTGGTCTCCACAGCCCCAACGTTGGGGCGTTGACCCAAGTTCTATAAATCAACATATATGGCGTCCTTCGAGGGTCAGTTCACATTCCAAGTGAAGGGGTTTCCCTTTATTTTCATTCAGCGCGGAGTGGTCTCCACAGCCCCAACGTTGGGGCGTTGACCCAAGTTCTATAAATCAACATATATGGCGTCCTTCGAGGGTCAGTTCACATTCCAAGTGAAGGGGTTTCCCTTTATTTTCATTCAGCGCGGAGTGGTCTCCACAGCCCCAACGTTGGGGCGTTGACCCAAGTTCTATAAATCAACATATATGGCGTCCTTCGAGCGTCTGTTCACATTCCAAGTGAAGGGGTTTCCCTTTATTTTCATTCAGCGCGGAGTGGTCTCCACAGCCCCAACGTTGGGGCGTTGACCCAAGTTCTATAAATCAACATATATGGCGTCCTTCGAGCGTCTGTTCACATTCCAAGTGAAGGGGTTTCCCTTTATTTTCATTCAGCGCGGAGTGGTCTCCACAGCCCCAACGTTGGGGCGTTGACCCAAGTTCTATAAATCAACATATATGGCGTCCTTCGAGGGTCAGTTCACATTCCAAGTGAAGGGGTTTCCCTTTATTTTCATTCAGCGCGGAGTGGTCTCCACAGCCCCAACGTTGGGGCGTTGACCCAAGTTCTATAAATCAACATATATGGCGTCCTTCGAGGGTCAGTTCACATTCCAAGTGAAGGGGTTTCCCTTTATTTTCATTCAGCGCGGAGTGGTCTCCACAGCCCCAACGTTGGGGCGTTGACCCAAGTTCTATAAATCAACATATATGGCGTCCTTCAAGGGTCAGTTCACATTCCAAGTGAAGGGGTTTCCCTTTATTTTCATTCAGCGCGGATTGGTCTCCACAGCCCCAACGTTGGGGCGTTGACCCAAGTTCTATAAATCAACATATGGTCTCCTTCGAGGGTCAGTGTCAGCTGGCAGGAGCCACTAGAGGAAAATTCCATTCAGTTTATTGGAATCTAATCTTGGCGCATTCCTCCACGTCTATTGCAGACTGTTACAATTGCTGCTCATGTGTGAAACTTGATTCATCCATATTTGTTTTCTGGTCTTGAATCGTGCCATAGCCTTTACACCAGTGTTTCCCAACCTTCTTTAAATGATTACTCCAAAATTTTATTTTCAACTAATCAATGACCCCATTGAACATATACCTGGTAACATCGGGTGTTTTTTTGCAGCCACCTGATGAACTGTATGGATCACGTAGCCCGCTATTGGCTGCTTATAGTTAAGGATCCAAAACAAATGCAAATGTTCAAATTATTGAGTTTTCCTATGAAATAATTATTGTAGATTTTGTGTATGAATTATGGCAATAATTATGGGAATGTGAATAACTCAATTTCAAAACATCTTGATTACCCCAAAAATACGGGTCCATTACCCCACTGGGGTAATTTACCCCAGGGTTGGGAAACACTGCGTCTACACCATGGTCTTTCACTATCTTGGGTTAGAGTTCTTTTGCTTTAGGGTACACTCGGGCACACTATTCTATCTTATTTCTCTTCCTCTTGTTAAAGATTTAATTGTTTATTTATGAAATATTTATTTTAATGTTGTTACTGTTCTTGAAATATTTTATATTAATTGTTAACTACTTTTCTTCTAGTTTCCTTATTTCCTTTCCTCACCGGGTTATTTTCCGTGCTGGAGCTCTTGGGCGTAAGCATTCTGCTTTTCCAACTGAGGTTGTAGCTCAGCAAGTAATAATAATAATAATAATAATAATAATAATAATAATAATAATAATAATAATAACGAGTTCGCTTTAAAAAGTACTTTTGTACATCAGATTTTTACATTCAAATGTGTGCTTAATATATTTTAGTTATCCTCCCCCTGATTGGCAAAGGGGGAGAGGGAGGAGTCATACCCAGGTCAGGGGGGGTACCCCAAGATTTACAATCGGAAACCACACACTCTCTCACAAATTACCGAACCATTGTTGTAGGTAGGAAAGGGGGAGGGGGTGGGAAGGGTTGAAACTGTATGCATATATATATTTAAATATTTAGCTGTCATATTTGACGGGTCACGTACACCAGTATATAAACAGTCCCTTCAATCTATGAACATCCCATTTTCCTTCAAGGCTATGAAATATTAATGACACATCCAAATGATTAACTCTTTAAAAAAATATATAACCTGTTTCTTAATCACGCGAACACACGTAAAAGCAAACAATCCCCCCCCCCCTTGATTTTTCTCGCTCACGACTTTTCAAGTCTGTTTCTTTGGAAGGTGGCCAGCTTTATATCGATTCCTCTTCTCAGACCCACTAGTTGCGAGTGCAAGGCATAAGATGGTTAATGATTCCGCCAGGGAAGGTGAACAGCAGTGTGAGTGGTTTGGGATCCAGCATCAAGTGTTATGAAAATCATGCTGAAGCAGTAGTTATATACATAAATTATACATGTATATATATATATATATATATATATATATATATATATATATATATATATATATATATATATATATATATAGATTATATATAAACACAACAACAACAACAACAAGAACAACAACAAATGCATCTGTTTCTAGTGCATTTGTGGTAATGAAGTCAAACATGTTAATTCGTAATCTGGAATTTGGCCAGTTATCATCACAACGCTGACCAGTGCAGATTGGTGGTGATGGGAAATTTTAGTCTGATCACTCATAGCAAACCAATCTAGTATGAGTGGTTCATACTAGTACAGCTGTGCTGATCATGGAGCTACGCAAAGACTATCACCACGTTAAGGTATCCCTCTTCAGAAAATTATATATATATATATATATATATATATATATATATATATATATATATATATATATATTGTGTGTGTGTGTGGTGTTTGTGTGTGTGAATATGTATGTATGTATATAGAGAGTAGGTAACATTGTCTACCGAAGTAAAAAAAAAAATAAATATAATTGTGGATCTAGCAGCCATAGCTCTGGAAACTTGTTGATACTTCGGAAGATATTACATTCTTCTGTCGCCCAAATTAAGGGGGGAAATTACTAATACAGACACACGCATTTATATATATATATATATATATATATATATATATATATATATATATATATATATATATATATATATATATATATATATATATATATATCACCACCATCAACATCATCATCTCATACGCCTATTGGCGCAAAGGGCCTCATAGGATTCATTGGCTAAATTCATCAAAGGATAGCCAGTTCCTTGTGATGCGCAGTGCCTATCTAGCTAAAGCAAGTGGCCCCAGCCGGTCCATACTAATTCCAGTAAGATCATCCGCCATGCACTAGGAGTAAAAGTCGAAGAGACCGCTTGTCTATAGCCTTAAACCCAATCCGTCATCCTGCTGCCAGTGACTACATCGAGATTTAGGGGGGCATTTCCTCCACACCCAAATTCTTGGTACTCCACCAGATTACTTATCCGATTATAATACCGTTGGGAAAAAGGGATTGCTAAGGTATACCGCCTAGCACGCTATATATGTACGTATGCATATATATATATATATATATATATATATATATATATATATATATATATATGTGTGTGTGTGTGTGTGTGTGTATGTATTTGTGTTAATGCATATAGGTGTGTTTATACACACACAAACAACCCTCCAAATGAAATGCAAGTAAACAGCTCATACGGTTCATAGACATGTACATAGAGGTAAGCAAGTCGATGTGTCATCAAAGTTATCATAGAGCATTATAGATAATCAATAACTCATTTGCCCTTATACCTTTCATGGAACCTCAGACAGTAATAGAGACGTTAAAGAAAAATCTTACCAAATTTGTCGCTATCATTGTGATAAATTCTAATCTAGATTCTGATATAAACCTCATCCGATTATATTATTATTATTATTATTATTATTATTATTATTATTATTACTAGTCAAGTTACAACCCGAGTTGGAAAAGCAAGATGCTATAAGCCCAAGGGGTCCAACAGGGAAAAATAGCCCAGTGAGGAAAGGAAACAAGGAAATAAATAAACGAAATAAGAAGTAATGAAAAATTCAAATGAAATATTTTGTAAAACATTAACAACGTTAAAACAGATAATTAACATATAGACTATAAAAAGATTCTTTGAATAGTGGTTGAAGCAGTTTTTTATTTTTTTATTTTGTTCATTGAAATGGATGAACTTGATCCTTGAATTTGGAAGAAGACGCCGAAGTATTAATGTATAGTAACTTTCGAACTTATATATATATATATATATATATATATATATATATATATATATATATATATATATATATATATATGTGTGTGTGTGTGTGTGTATATTTATATATATATATATATATATATATATATATATATATATATATATATATATATATTGTATATGTAAATATAATGTATATAAGCATACATAAAGTATAGCCGCTATATATATATATATATATATATATATATATATATATATATATATATATATATATATATATATATATATATATATGTGTGTGTGTGTGTGTGTGTGTGTATGTATGCATATGTATAATGTATATATGCATATATTTTTTATATATGAACATATATATATATATATATATTTATATATACTGTATATGCATATGTATGT
>NC_090740.1:127557297-127569585 GCF_036898095.1 Palaemon carinicauda | reverse complement strand
TACATAGTGTGTTCTAACATCCTCTTAACTTAAAAAATAAGCAGTTTCCGTACACACATACAGACGCACGTTCATATATATATATATATATATACACGCACTTATATATATGTAAGTGTGTGTGTTTGTGTGTGTGTGTACATATATATATATATAATATATATATATATATATATATATATATATATGTATATACACATACCTACATACATACATACACTTACACACATATATATATATATATATAATGTGTGTGTGTGTGTGTGTGTGTATACACACACACACACACACACAAGGGACAGGACAATGCCCAGTGTCTTAGAGATCACCCATACTCATGATCAGCGCCCAAACCTGCTCTCCACCCAACCTAGGACCAGGAAGAACCAGGCAATATTTGATGATAACTCAACTGACAAATTGGGTCCCCCAGATCCCCCCCCCCCTCCCCCATCCTTAGCTCACAAGGATTATAAGTTTGTAGACACTACAACAAAGTAACGGCTTGAGTGTTGCTCGAACTCCTGGCTCACTGATTGCTAAGCAGGAACGTTTCTAATAGGGTACGCAATCCTTAAATTTATATATGCATATTTATATATATATATATATATATATATATATATATATATATATTTATATTTATATATATATGCATTTGTGTGAATGTGTATGTATATGCGTATATAGGGGGTGTTTAACATATAGAGTAAAATGATCATATATCTAGTTTGCTGTGGTTTAAAGGTTATGTTTATTTATCGGAATGATATTCAAGTAATTATTTTCTCTCTCTCTCTCTCTCTCTCTCTCTCTCTCTCTCTCTCTCACATATACATAATTAGTCACTAGTCGTCTCAATATGGTAGCAACACCATAACCCGGTTAACAAAATAGGACACGAATGAAAAAGTCTGTAGGATTCATTCTTGTGGCCCAGTTAATATATGACTTTACCATATCGGTCACAATCAATAATGAAAATATCAGAAATACCCAATTAGGTCGTAATTGTTTTGATAAAAAATCTTTTATGACAATTACTTTCCAAATCTTATCTTTTCATGGAGCTCATGATTTTACCCTACGGTTATCTTTGCTAACACAAAGTAGGCGTGTTTTGAGCAATAAGTAAATTTAAACTCGATAGGTGTCAGAGACAAAATGTAAATTATAAAAACAGTCATAGTTATTACTACCTGAGAGATTAAAGCAGCAGCCATTAAACCTTATATCGATATAATTACTAACGAAAGAAACTGAAACATTAAAGATATCAGGGGAAAAAATTTAAAAAAAGCAGTCCATAATTTTGAGTAATTTTATGGAGAGCAGCCAGCAATAAGTCCCATATCAACACATTTGCTAACGAGAGAAATTGAAACACGAAATGTGTCAGGGTTTAAAGGCTTTAAAGGTTTAAAGGTCACTCATGAATGACAGGGGCATGGGACAGTGACATTACCCAATCGAGCAGGACTATGCCCTAGAGACTGACCATATACACATATGATCAGCGCCCAAGCCCCCTCTCCACCCAAGCTAGGACCAAGGAGGGCCAGGCAATGGCTGCTGATGACTCAACAAATAGACCTATTGGCTCCCACAAACCCCTCATATTTAGCTCACAAGGACGGTGAGGTTGGAGCGACCAAAGAAGCTAACGAGTTTGAGCTGGCCTCGAACCCCAGTCGGGCGTTCAGCAATCCGGGACGTTACCACAGCGGCCACCACAAAAAAGATAAATCTACCGAAGCGATCAGAACAACAGTTATTAAATCCTACTTGGAGACTACTGTATGTGATAAGTCAGCATTTATAATCCTTTGCTTTCAAAGCTCCTGCTCTAACTTCAGTGTCATTAGTGAATTAAGAATTTCGAAGAAATAAAAGCAAAAATAATCTGAAGAGCAGCTAAATAATCTCAGTTTTTGAGATTCGCTTTCAACGGGGTAGAATTACATTATGACCGCGAAAGAGAGAGTTTTAGATTCCATGAATTTCGTAGCTCTAGTTTCATATATATGGAAATGCGTTTTTAGTACTTCAAGTAGCATTGAATAGGCTATGAGTATACAAATATTTCCGAGTCAAAGGAAAAGAAGTATTATTGTCAATATTATTATTATTATTATTATTATTATTATTATTTTTACTATTATCATCATCATCATTATTATTATTATTATTTTTATTGATATTAATATTAAAAGGCCAAGTGAATTATTATTATTGTTGTTATTATTATTTTTATTATTGTTGTTATTATTATTTTTATTATTTTTATTGTTAAAAAGATAAATGAATTATTTTTATTATTAAAAGATAAATAAATTAATTTTATTATTATTATTATTATTGTTATTATTATTATTAAAAAGGCCAAATAAAAGACATAAAAAGGAACTGTAATGTAAGACTTAATCTGGAAGTTCATCTCTATTAAGAGAGCAAAAATTAACCAATCTCAATTCTAGTAAGAAACCTCCAATCAGTCTAATGTATTCAAATTTGCCCCCACTATGACCTACTACATCACAAGTGGTTGCAATGTATCATCCTCTCTCTCTCTCTCTCTCTCTCTCTCTCTCTCTCTCTCTCTCTCTCTCTCTCTCTCTCTCTCTCTCTCTCTCTCTCTCTCTCTCTCTTTTTTAAGAGCCTCTCCTGAATAAATATCCAATTTTTATGTTGTCTCATTGCTCTGGTAAGATAACTTCTTCCATTCTCCCTGAATAATCAGGCCAAACCTCCTCTCGGCAGTGATTTTTCCTCAAAACTTGTATAATTACAGTTAACTTCAGGCAGAAAATGAGTCGGAAAGAAAGATTGTCATATTTTGTCTGCCTAAATACTTTCTGGGAGCAAATTCATCTGCATTGAATGGCATAGAAATTAAAAAGGAAAGGTTATATATAAAATGTTTTGATATTGTTGCTGTATTTTCTTAAATATTTTATTTTAATTGTTCAGTGTTTCTCATATTGTTTATTTGTTTCCATATTTCCTTTCCTCACTGGGCTATTTTTCCCTGTTTTCGAGCATCTTGCTTTTCCAACTAAGGTTGTAGCTTAGCTAATAATAGTAATTATAATAATAATAATGATAATGATAATAAAAACTATAGTAGTAATAATAATATTAATAATGATAATAGTAATGATAATAATAATAAAGACAATAGTAGTAGTAATAATAATAATAATAATAATAATAATAATAATAATAATAATAATACTTGAAAAAAATATTGCAGGCCTATAAAAACAAACGACTCGAAATTGACTATGAAAAAAAGAATTGAAAAATCTATCCCTTTTGGATGATACCAATTAACAACCAAAGCAAAATGTTTACATTGAAATTATTTTTTAGAACATCCGGTATTCTTTGACTAACAACCAAATAACTTCATTATTTGGATAGAACGGTAACTCAGAATACATTCAAATTATGTTATTGAAGTATTCTTAAAACATCATTGTTAGACACCTACAAACAGAAAGTGAGTAGAATTACTTAAATGAATTTCAACAATTATATCTATTTGTTTAATTTTTATTTTTTCTTGCATAATTTCTAAGCTGACAATTCACATCTAAGTCATCTACACATTAAGAAGTCTTTTATATCAGCAGTTTGACGAATTCATTTAAGAATGAAAAATGGAAAGCGAAGAATTTTTTTCCCCAAATAAAACGAGCTTTAAAGATTCTTCCATCTTATTTCTACAAGATTTCACTTAACACGTGCTATGTATATATATATATATATATATATATATATATATATATATATATATATACATTGCGTATGTGCTTGAATGTGTATACATTGCTTATGCAAGCAATATTAACACGTACATACATATGTATGTATGCATTTATAAAATATGTATATTGTGCGTATATACTTGTATTTCTGTATACATGTTTATGTTAATGGTATCATATAAATGTAATCTCATGCAAGCGAGTAATATTATACATAGGACATGTATACTAACGTAAGCATGTGTTGATTAATCTATGTTTATCGGTGGTTTCTATGAATTGAAGGCGGCAGATTTCTTGGTAGTAAAATAAGGAAAACAATCTCCATTTATCATACTTCTGTTAAACTAGATATTCTGGCTGCTTCAGTACCTAGGCTTTGTTTTCGAATGAAAGACTTATCTGTAGATAATGATGATTTTATCATTATTTCAGTACTACGCGAAAATGAGTAATGAATTGGCTATTTACAGAACGTGTTTATATGCTTTGATTAACTATTAACAACGTATTTTATTTTACCTATCTTACCCACTGTCGTCAATCTTATAACTTTCTTTTTATTATGACCATTCATTAACAGTCGGATTTGGTTGATCAAGTACATCATATTAATTAAACACTGCCTGAATTTCAGTGAATAAATCAGTTTATTTCTGATTCGTATTGTAAAGAACTTGGGACCTAATACTGATTTTGGATATTAGTAACACTTATTGGTGGTGGTGGCCGATGTGGTAACGTCCCTGACTGTTGAACGCCAGACTGGGTTTCGAGTCCCACTCAAACTCGTTAGTTTCTTTGGTCGCTGAAACCTCACCATCCTTGTGAGATAAGGATGGGGTGTTTGGGGGGGGCCCTAATAAGTCTATCTGCTGAATCATCAGCAGCCATTGCCTATCCCTCCTTGTTCCTAGCTTGGGCTTTGATCATATGTATATATGGTCAGTCTCTAGGGCAATGTCACTGTCCCTTGCCCCTGCCATTCATGAACGGCATTTGAACCATTAAACCTTTAAAACACTTTTATACGCAAATACCCCTCACACATACAACGAAGCTCACGACACACACATGTGAAACTTGTATAGAAAAACTCTCAATGATACTTCACTCATTACGTGAACTTATAACTGAGAAAAAAAAAAGAGCTACAATTTTATTCCTACATTAAAATCTACAGAGGTCATTCGAAAATTATTTAGATTGTAAATATAATCCATACGCCTTTATATAGCTCTAGATCTTAATATGCCTTTTTGTGCCAAAGATATCAAGTATGATTTAAGGAAAAACGCCCTACATGCAAGGAAAAATATTGTATTTGCACATATACGCTAAATATTTGACGCTTATCAAAATGGTAAATTTCTCCAATTTACCTTTCCCAAAAGAATCTCGTGCCTTTTCAGAGAAAGCGGACCCCTTTCGGATTAAATGCCATGGCATTGAAAACGGTCAAAAACTAATCTTTTTACCCTTCCACTGAAAGAAGGGGTTAAAAGAGATTTAGCAAACTAGGGTCTTGCAATGTTGAAAATAGATTTTATTTTGATACTTCACACCTGTATGGTGAATATTTCATACGAGAGAACTGTATATATTTATCACCACACAAAGGGCATATTTATATTCTCGTGAAATAATGAACCTCGCCATTGCAAGGGGGAACATTCGTATTCGCCACTCTTTTCACTACAATGGCCAAGATCAAGGCCTTGGATTTAAGAGCTGGACTCATACAAAGCGCCGGTATAAAAAGATTTCGGTAGCTGAAGACTGGTTTAGGTAAATTCCAGTATAAAAAGAAAGTCTTTTTCGATAATAGACTGTATACAGATAGTAGAAAAGAGGTCAGCTGACAACGACAAAGCTTGGTATTTTCGGATGACCTCGTTGATGCTAGCACAAAGACCGCCGTAAATAATGATAGAATTGCGCGCGCGTGTGTGTGTGTGTGTGTGTGTTTTTTTATAATGAAAATATTTTATGTATTAATTCATACGCTGCTTACTAAATATGGTGATGAGGACACAGTTACCAGTAAAAATAAAAACTTTCGCTCATCTTTTCGGGAATTTTAAGGACAATTTATACGATTTCATTCGATTATGCCTTAATATGGATGTGGTTGTCAGTACTAGACGATCGAAACCAAACTATGATGGCATTACCTGGCCAATCTATGATGTCATCACTTGCATCCAATGAATTTTTAAGTTGGCTTCAAAGTTTTCTATCGCCCAAGTAATGACTGGAGGGAGCCAAATAGAGAGATAGAGAAAAGCATCTTAAAATTAGCTGTATGATAGGGTAAAGCCCCCAAGTGCCTTGAGGTGCCTATATTACCTGTGCACATTGAAAAGTGACTAGAACACTTAAACCGTGGTCTAAGAGTTATATACTGCAGTATATTCCTAACAAGCTTTTAACTTTAACTTTAATAGGCTACACATCTACCAAGAGAGAGAGAGAGAGAGAGAGAGAGAGAGAGAGAGAGAGAGAGAGAGAGAGAGAGAGAGAGAGAGAGAGAGAGAGATGACTACGCAAGGCAAGGAGAATGCAAGACCAAAGAAAAGGACAAAAATCCTTGGGAACTTGAGTAATTTTTCACGCCATCCACGTAAAGCCTGCTTAAGAATTGAGACCTGGTATAACTAGTAAATGAGTGACAGGGATGAATTCAAATGAATTATTTATACATATATTATAATATGACCATAAGAATATATAGTAAAGCCTTGAATTGAATGGGAGCTGGAGATTGATTGGTTGATTGATTAAGAGTTATCTGCCATCCTGACATCTAAGGTCATTGCCGTCGCTGGAGAGAAATACTTAACCTCAGATTTATTAAGTAAACGGGAATTATCAAACGACATTAAGCCCATGTGGAACTCGTATTTTATGTATCTGAAGTCTGTTCAGTTGGTTAGAAATTTTACATTTATTTCTAGATTACCAATAGCAAATTATTTACCATTGAATAGCAATCAGTTTAAAGGTTATTGTGACAAAAATAACAATTCTATTTTATGTACAATCGCATTTCTAGGTGTTCAGAATGATAGCCAAATAAGAGAAATTATAAATGTCTTATGAATGGCAGAAAGGGTTCAGCTTAGACTGACGAAAATCTAATTGAAGAGATTTTCAAATAATTGGAAAGGAATCAACTTGGTGATCTCACTATACAGTGTATATATATATATATGTGTGTGTGTGTGTGTGTATGTATATATATATATATATATAGATACTGTATATATATATATATATATATATATATATATATATATATACTGTATATATATATATATATATATGTGTGTGTGTGTGTGTGAATGTGTGTGTGTGTATGTGTATGTATGTATGTGTGTGGGGAGAGAGAGAGAGAGAGAGAGAGAGAGAGAGAGAGAGAGAGTGTGTAATATTTTAATTCTTGCAAATCTACTGCAAACTAGATGATACTGCAATGGACTCGCGAACGTGGAAGTGACAAAAGGGTAGCGGAGCGAGAGATGAATATATAAGCAGTTATTACTTATGTTTATGTTGACATATACTTTAAAGATTAAACGATTGATTTTGTAAAGATCCTTTATGTGGGTTGTGGTGGCCGATGTGGTAACGTCATTGACTGATGAACGCCAGAATGGGGTTCGAGTCCCGCTCAAACTCGTCAGTTTCTTTGGTCGCTGCAATCTCACCAGCCTTGTGAGCTAATGATGGCGGGTTTGGTGGAGCCTATTTGTCTATCTGCTGAGTCATCAGCAGCCATTGCCTGGCATTCCTTGGTCCTAGCTTGGGTGGAGAGGGGACTTAGGCGCTGATCTTATGTAAATATGGTCAATCTCTAGGGCATTGTCCTGCTTGATAATGCAATGCCACGGTCCCTTGCCTCTGCCATTAATGATCGGCCTTTAAACCTAACCCTTAAAAGACGAAATTCAATACTATATTGGAGAACAATAAAGGAATCATGTTCTTCGGTTATATAGCGTGTAAGGAAAGATTGAAGGATAAATGGAAAGAGCAGGATTATAATCCTTAAACTCTCAAGGCTTTATGAAAAGATAGTATATGTAAAGACTGAAGGATTATTGTAGAGTAGGGGTAATAAATTTGGGATTAGAAATCTTGTAAGTATGACGAAAGTAGTGATGTCAGAGACGTCTGAGACAGAAAAGTGAACAGAAATTATCACAAAACAATTACTAGTTTCCGAATGTCGAGAGTTATACGTATGTAAAGTGCCATGCTGAATGCCACTGGCAACTTTAGACTTGTCTAAACCTTTCCCAGTAATCTAGGCTTCTTAAGATGCCCTCAGCTGTCACGAATTAAGCAAGAACTAATGTTCTTGATTTGGTTTTTATTGAGATATAATTAAAGTTGAACCATGTTCGACCCAAAACACGGGAGACAAATTCATAAGGGGAGAAACAATATAATAGAAATGCCTTTAGTAAATGCAACCTGCATATCGATATATTCAAACAGTCACAGATCAAAATATTATTATTAGCTGAGCTATAACCCTTGTTGGAAAAGCAGGATGCTAGTCCAAGGGCTCTAGCAGGAAAAATATCCCAGTGAAGAAAGGAAATAAGGAAACAGATTACCTGAGTGTACTTTTAAGCAAGAGAACAGATAGAATAGCATACCTTTAAATAAGAGAACTCTAACCCAGTGTAAGACTGGTAAAGAGGATATGGCACTACCCAAGAATAGAGAACAAGGGTTTGTTTTTAAGAGTGTCATTCTCTTAAAAGAGTTGCTTAACATAGCTAAAGTCTCTAAACCCCTTACCAAGCTGAAAGTAGCCACTTGATGTCTTTGGTTGTTCAGTGATCAAGACAACACGATTGTACTCGTGGATCCGGTTCATTCTGGACTACAAGGTAAATTACCGAAAGACTTGGCGTAATTAGCGTTTGAATGCAATGAGTGGAAGAAAATCTGCAATTACCTGTCATACTTCAATAGTTCATACACACTATTACAGAAGAAGGTTCCAATTAAACACTGAATCCTTATTTTGTGAAACTTTTTTTTTTTTTAATATTTTCTTCTTAAGCCAACAGAGTTACTTTGTGTCTCGAAATCATATTTATGTTCTACTTCCTACTTGTCTGTGGATTTGACTCTTGTCAAATCCATATCAGGGATATAGATAACATATAAGGCTCAATACTACACAGTATTCTAGAAGTTTTATTCCAGCTGTGACCAAGTTGTGTAAAGATCTTCCTAATCAGGTAGTTGAATCAGTAGAACTTCAAAAGTTCAAAATTGGAACAAATATTTTTGTTCACCAGGCTGACATGACTCTTTTTATAGTTTATATATGACATATCTATTTTTGACATTGTTAATAGTTTATTTATGACATATCTATTTTGACGTTGTTACTGGTTTTAGAATGATTTATTGTTAATTTGTTCCCATCATTTATTTATTTCCTTATTTCCTTTCCTCACTGGGCTATTTTTCCCTGTTGGGGCCCTTGGGCTTTTAGCATCTTGCTTTTCCAACTAGGGTTGTAGCTTGGCTAATAATAATAATAATAATAATAATAATAATAATAATAATAATAATAAGTGTAAGGAGGTCCTGGTATAAAGAATCATATAGAGTAATAAGATATAGCTACGGGAAAACGTGCCGACGACAAATTACGGTAATCTTAATTGCATAGGCTAACGAACTGTACAGCTTCCTAGTCAACGTTTCTGCCTACACACACACACACACACACACACATATATATATATATATATATATATATATATATATATATACACATACATACATACATACATACATATATATATATATATATATATATATATATATATATATATATATATATATATATATATATATATAGAGAATGCATAAGTGCCATTGTTTGTTTAAGATACTTTTAAGTGTAAGAAAAATATGCACATTACTGTATAATAGTACTTAAAATATACACGAAAATGTAAACTAATACGTGAAATGTGCTTAAAACTGTATATTACTACGTACTATATACACAAAACTATTAGTACGTACAATATACACAAAACTATTAGTACGTACAATATACACAACAATAATAGAAGTACGTACAATATAAGTGAAATGTTATATTATTACGCAGAATATACACAAAGGTGTATTTTAGTACGGACAATATACACAAAACTGTATATTAGTACACAAAATATACACAAAACTCTATATTGAACCCTGGGGAAAACAATCTTAAACTCAACGTTCGAACATGTCCTATGGAAAGAAAACGGAGTCTTATTCATGGAAAGAAAACGGAGTCATATCCCATTGAAAGAAAACGGAGTCTTATCCCATCGGAAGAAGACAGTCATATTCATTGACCTATCTGTCATTTACAGGAGAGGGAGAAGTTCAGAACTTTTCGATAACAGGAAATCAAAGACAGGCGAAGGACGGCTGTACGTGGAATTGGGTCCTTGGTCATTACTTTAAGAAATCTATTTGAAAAACATGGTAAAAAAGGTTAAAAAAAAAAAACTATTTTAATCGGAAATTTTACTTAAAGTTATACGGTTCTCAGCTGTATTTCAGTAATACAAGCGACCGTAATTTATAACCCTACATTATTATTGTATTTTACGGGTTGGTGACTGTTAACTTAACGTTAACATATCCGTTTTTAAAACGGAAAATGCCTGGGAAAATTATTTCCATTTTTTTTTTTTTTTTTTTTGAAAAGTATAATTGCATTTAAAACAGAAAGCAAAATTCTATTTTTGGAGTTACATCGATGATGATAAAATTATTATCGTTATTAATATTAAAAATAACTTATTTTCCATGCTACCTTCCTCCAATCGCAAAATGTCGAACGAACTTGCACAGTAATTAAATAGAAAAAAAAAAATAGAAATTGATGATCAGGAGAAAAAAAGTTTGGCAGTTTTATTACTAAAAGTTGGTGACTAAGCTGATTGCCTGACCCTTTTTTTCTCCTCGAAGTTGAATCATCCTCATTCGACCGTTATCTTATTTACACGGATTCGTAATTCGTCAGTCGTGATTCGTTCGTTGTGATTTGTTCTAACTTAACGTGGGAGCGAAAGATTCAATTTTCCTATTTCGTAAATCTATTCTTTTGTGTCTGTAATTTTGTATGAGGATACAAAAAGCTCGCACTTAAAATCATATACATACATACATACGTTTGTAGTCATATTCATGTTTATATATGATTGTGTAGCATATACTAAAATTCACACTCGATTCACAAACACACATATATACTTTCGTAAATATATTTGTGTCTATATGATTGTGTGTGCATATAAAAAACCTCACTTCCCACTCTCTCACACATACATACAGTACATACATACAGACATACATACTTACTTACATTCATAAATACGTTTGTAATTATACTTATTTGTGTCTGAATGATTGTTTGTGCATATACAAAACCTCACTTCCCACTCTCTCACACATAGATACATACATACATACATACGTTTGTAATTATATTTATTTGTGTCTGAATGATTGTGTGTGCATATAAAAACCTCACTCCCCACTCTCTCGCACATACATACAGACATACATACTTACATACATTCATAAATACGTTTGTAATTATACTTATTTATGTCTGAATGATTGTTTGTGCATATACAAAACCTCACAGGAAACTCAAATACATACAAAATATAGTGTGACGGCAGAGAGAAAGGTAGTGAACTCAAAGGCAGGATGCAATCAACTGAGTTAATTATAAGAACACTCTCCTTTATATACAAAACTTCAAGGCAACAGGAAATAACATGTTCACAAGACAGACAATGTTAGAGAGGAAAAACGGAGACATGTTTATTCAGGTTCTTTTTAGTGCGAGGGAAGAGCGCAGATACAAGCATAATATATACAAAATAATTTATGTACGATCGTGTGACACACGGTTGGTACAATAGCAAGAATTGAAAGGGTGAAATATGTGACGACACATACAACTTAATAAACGGTCAGCGTTGGTGAAATAATAGATCAGAGTATTTTGTTTGTTTTATTTGTTAACTTTATGTAATAACAATGACTAACAATGATTAGACAAAAAAAAATATATGTATATATAAATATATGACAATGATTAATGAAAAAAAGTATAAAATACAGAAGGACCTCGATATACATGCGTTTGAAACCCCTTAGATGATTGGGGTGTGAGTAAGGGTCTTAGGGGATTGATATACTACTAATGAGCTTTTTGTGTAGTAGTATGAAGCAACTAATCTAATGTTGAGGAAGTCTTTATTATTTCCCTGGGGATTCATCAACTATCCTCTGAATAAAGAATGATTGCGCCACTGATTGGTGTGTCACCATCGTCGTCGTCGTCTCTCTCTCTCTCTCTCTCTCTCTCTCTCTCTCTCTCTCTCTCTCTCTCTCTCTGATGAGGAAGAATTGAAAGTGTTGAGAAGAAAAAATGTACACACAAACATATGTATATACATATATG
>NC_090740.1:127532297-127554797 GCF_036898095.1 Palaemon carinicauda | reverse complement strand
CAGCTTGAATTCTATGGCGTTGATTGATTGATTGATTTTGATCTTTTTGGCATCCTGACTGAGACGATCGAGAAAGACTAAAGGTGTAGAGCAAAGAGGATAACAAAAGAATTCTTCTCCTCTATTAAAATCCCCTATACCATCTAAATCCTCTGTCCAATTTAAATACCCGGCCCCATTTAAATCATATAGAACATTGAAATCCAATGTCCCATGTAAATCACATAGACCATTGGAATCCCCTATCCCATTTAAATCCTATAGACCATTTAAATCTCCTATTCCATTTCGATCCCATAGACCAAGTAAATTCCCTACCCTATTTAAATATTTTGCCCCCATTGAAATCCCTATTTCTAACCCATTTAAATATTTTTCCCCATTTAAATCTCCTCCTCATTGAGATCCCCTCCTCAATTTAACTCTGGCAAAGAAAAAAGAGCTTTAAACAGAGAGAGGGATCCAATATAATACTGCGTGGCTAGTCAAAGGACCCAATAACTCTCTAGCGGTAGTATCTCAACTGGTGGTTGGTGGTGCCCTGGCCAACCTGCTACCTGTTGTCGTGGGAGTAAATCTCTTACATTTTACCTTTGGCATATCCCTAGAAAATCCATACAGAGAATTTTAAATGGCGCCGTAGCTACAATGAAACTAACTTTGCTTTTTTTCCTTTGATTTTACGGTTCAAAGCTTCGACTCTGTTAGCATACAGATATAAATTGAGAGAGTTTTCCTAGTGCCAAAAGCTTTACAAAGAGAAAAATGAAGCTCATTGCCCTTTTCTGTGGAGAGAGAGAGAGAGAGAGAGAGAGAGAGAGAGAGAGAGAGAGAGAGAGAGAGAGAGAGAGAGAGAGACAAATATTTACGGAAATTAATCCTGTATACTGTATAAACAATGATAAAAATATTTTTTCGTTAAACTTACTGAGAAACAGTATATACCAATATCCTAACGTCATTTAAATTGAAATGCATTCATGAATATGCCCAAGAAATTTACACCCCCGTATTGGGGCTTTCACACACACACACACACAGAGAGAGAGAGAGAGAGAGAGAGAGAGAGAGAGAGAGAGAGAGAGAGAGAGAGAGAGAGAGAGAGAGCAATCTGAAAAATAATTTTCTAAAAAACGAAAAGGATTAGATACTTCATTAATGGAAAGTTGATATCAGAACCCCTAAGATAATGTAAATTTCCAAAGAAACCAAATATGAAACGTCAATTGGTTTCAGATTAATGTTACAAAACTGTCGTTTGCTGTTAAACGGTTCGGCACTTGCTTGCTTGCTTGCATGTTTTTTTTTTCTTTTTTTTTTAAATTAATACTTTCATTCATTTTCTGTACTCTAAAGACATGATTATGTTTATATAGGTTATACTAAGGTTTCACACTTGGCTATTCAACCGTATGAGTATTTATTTAGGAAGCAATCTTTGTGTTGCTTTCAGAATCAATAGGCTGTGGTACCTGATGATGTTAAATTTCTATTCTAGATTAATAATTGTAAATTCTTACAATAATAAATTTTAGATACAAGCATATTACCAAAATTGCAGAAGTGGCAGTAACTCGCCAAGTTCTTTGGGCTTTGATCCCCCGGGTTTGGAAGTTTCAGAACAAGTTATGATGTTTCGGGGTAAAATGGTTTTGAAGTTCTTACTGTATAGTGAGTAATCCCATGTTCAGGGTTCTTTCTAATAAGTCAAATCACATTCAACTGTAACTGACATGAACAAATGTTAAATGTTGAACTACGAACGTGGTACAGCCTGTAAGTAAAAGAAAAAAAAAGTAATGAGTAAAATTTTCCCATTAGAGCAAATAGTCTTTATAACATTTTGAATTCTAAGATATAGCGAGTTTTAGATGTGGCAAATTCCTCATTTATTAATATATATCATAAAAAAGTTCAAATTAATTCAAGGTTTTAGTATCACAGGAAGGTCAAGATCTAGAACAAATTTTAAGTAGGCACTACAATTTCATGAACTTGTAATTTCTAACATATATGGAAATGTATATAATGAAACGAAAACCAGTTAGAAGAAAATATGATTTCTATAGAATCGTTAACGTTAAATCAGATTTAAACTTGCAATAAAGGTTTCTACGTAATTGATAACATTAAGATTGCTTTTCACTATTTCTGAGAGATTAGCAAACCACGATTTTGCCACCAATAATTACAGTTGTAATCACAATCGTAAAAACATTCTTTACTACGTAGTAGGTTGGCCAAGGCATCAGCCACCCTTTGAGATACTACCGCTAGAGAGTTATTGGGTCCTTTGACTGGCCAGACAGTACTACATTGGATCCCTCTCTCTAGCTATGGCTCATTTCATCTTTGCTGACGCATCCACAGAATAGTCTGGCCTATTCATTACACATTCTCCTCTTTCCTCATACACCTGACAACACTGAGATTACCAAACAATTCCTCACCCAAGGGGTTAACTACTGCACTGTAATTGTTCAGTGGCCACTTTCGTCTTGGTAAGAGTAGAAGAGACTCCTTAGCTATGGTAAGCAGCTCTTCTAGAAGAAGGAAACTCCAAAATCAAACCATTGTTCTCTAGTCTTGGGTAGTGCCATAGCCTCTGTACCAGGCTCTTCTGCTATCTTGGATTAGAGGTCTCTTGCATAAGGGTACACTCGGGCACACTAGTCTATCTTGTTTCTCTTTCTCTTGTTAATTTGAAGTTTTTATAGTTTATATATGAAATATTTGTTCCTCTTGTAGCTTATTTCCTTTCCTCACTGGACTATTTTCCCTGTTAGAGCTCTTGGCTTTATAGCATCCTGCTTTTCTAACTAGGGTTGTAGCTTAGTAAGTAATAATAATAATAATAATAATAATAATAATAATAATAATAATAATGCTTCTTAAAGATCATATGCAAATCATCGCTTTAGCATTGATAATATTGCTGGCTGTAAAGCTTTGTGTATAAAGGGCTGTGTAGCAATGTATATACCATCTAAAGCCTTCACTCGTGATCGCCTGGGGAAGTTCTTGAATTATTTAGTGTGTGTTCCCTTGAAATTTATAGGTCGCTCAGGTAGTGCGAAGCCTTGTAATTGTGCGGAACCTGATCTTGATGAAATAATGTTTCATAAAATCTTGCATCAGTATTAGATTTCAGTTGTATTTCCATTCCGATTTAAATCACTCTGAATTAATAATTATTCTGTTTTAGTGACCTAAATATGAATCCGATTCATGCCAAGGACAATGTGTGCGTTGTGCATGCATGTGTTAGAGAATTAACATATTTATTAGGAAGATAATTTTCCATTAACCAAGATACTTATTTGTGAATGAAACAAAGATACTTTTGTTTAGATTTCGTCTGACAGAAGGTATTGTATTAGTCCACTTGAGTGTTGATATGATTACTTATATATGTACATAGCCTCTCTCCACCTGTCCAACTTGCTGTGGTAGTTTATTGAAAACGTCCCTGCCTCTCCATCTCTTGGACGGGAGTTCGAGACCCGTTCAAGCTCAATAGTTTCTTGTAGTATCTTCAACCTCACCATACTTGAGAGGTAAGGCTGGGGTTGGGTGTTTGGGGAGCCTATAGGTCTACCTGCTAAGTCGTTAGCAGCCATTGTCTGGTCCTTGCATGTTGGAGAGTGGGGCTTGGTCGTTGATCTTATGTATATTTGATCAGTCTCTGTGGCAATGCCCTGCCCTTTGCCTCTGTCATTCACGAGTGACCTTTAAATCTTTAATGGTTAACAAGATCTACAGAGTAGAAAATGAAGAGCTTGTAACTTGCAACTTTACACCGAAAAAACTTGATAAATCAGCTGCACCAATCTGGTGTCACGTCATACGGAAAGGATTAAGGATATTTATGAATAGTAAATAGATAGATTTTTGAAGTTCATAATGAGTTATGTGATCTTTGATCCCCATTTCTACATTTGAGGAGAGGCTCAAAATTCCTAGTACTGAATAACATGACAACATGAAAGCATTAGTTGTCTTTACTTTTCATGAATTAACTTAATAAAAGACAAAGAAAATTTCTAATTTTCTCCAACATCGGAACATAAATAAGCATGATAGTGGAATGAGTAAATAATTTGGGTTCACGTTAACATCATTGCAACCTAAATTTGCTTCTTTGTTTGTTAACCCTGCAAATCCGGAAGCGTTCTCCCAAGGAGTATTTATCACAATCTGCCCCGATGTTGATACTCCTCTCGACCTAATTAACCGGATAAGGATCAAAGCTTGTTTGAATTTGTGTTTACACTTATTAAGGATTTCGTTTCATCTTCAATTACTACAGCATAATCTGGAGGTAATAGCGTTTCTCGTGTGGAATAATGTTGTAGTTATCTGCATTGTTAGTATGATCGCTCTAGTTATTACTGATATCTCATGTACCATTATTTTGCTCTCTCACGACATGTTGCTTCATTTGTGATTGCCTTTCCAAGTAGGCCGGGAGCACACTAGCGATTCTGTGGCGCCACAAAACCACGCCACGCCTGTGGCGGGGATTAGCGACAGAGAGCCACAGTCGCTTGCCACAGTCGCTAGTTTGCGCAGCAGAACTTGAAAACAATGGAAACCTATGGGAGACCACATCCCCGCCACACGATGCTGTGGCTTTGTGGTGCCACAGAGTCGCTAGTGTGCTCCCGGCTGTCTTCTGGTTCTTAATAGACGTAATTCTGTAACATTCTCACGTTATCTTTTGGTTGATTTAACCGACCCCGACCATGTTTTCTTAGATTATAACATTCTCGCGTCATCTTTTGGTTGATTTAACCGACCCCGACCATGTTTTCTTAGATTATAACATTCTCGCGTCATCTTTTGGTTGATTTAACCGACCCCGACCATGTTTTCTTAAATTATAACATTCTCGCGTCATCTTTTGGTTGATTTAACCGACCCCGACCATGTTTTCTTAAATTATAACATTCTCGCGTCATCTTTTGGTTGATTTAACCGACCCCGACCATGTTTTCTTAAATTATAACATTCTCGCGTCATCTTTTGGTTGATTTAACCGACCCCGACCATGTTTTCTTAAATTATAACATTCTCGCGTCATCTTTTGGTTGATTTAACCGACCCCGACCATGTTTTCTTACATTATAACATTCTCGCGTCATCTTTTGGTTGATTTAACCGACCCCGACCATGTTTTCTTACATTATAACATTCTCGCGTCATCTTTTGGTTGATTTAACCGACCCCGACCATGTTTTCTTAGATTATAACATTCTCGCGTCATCTTTTGGTTGATTTAACCGACCCCGACCATGTTTTCTTAGATTATAACATTCTCGCGTCATCTTTTGGTTGATTTAACCGACTCCGACCTTGTTTTCTTAGATTATAACATTCTCGCGTCATCTTTTGGTTGATTTAACCGACCCCGACCATGTTTTCTTAGATTATAACATTCTCGCGTCATCTTTTGGTTGATTTAACCAACCCCGACCATGTTTTCTTAAATTATAACATTCTCGCGTCATCTTTTGGTTGATTTAACCAACCCCGACCATGTTTTCTTAAATTATAACATTCTCGCGTCATCTTTTGGTTGATTTAACCAGCTCCGACCATGTTTTCTTAAATTATAACATTTTCACGTTATCTTTTGGTTGATTTAACCAGCTCCGACCATGTTTTCTTAAATTATAACATTTTCACGTTATCTTTAGGTTGATTTAACCAACCCGGACCATGTTTTCTTAAATTATAACATTCTCACGTTATCTTTTGCTTGATTTAACAAACCCGGACCATGTTTTCTTAAATTATAACATTTTCACGTTATCTTTTGGTTGATTTAACCAGCTCCGACCATGTTTTCTTAAATTATAACATTTTCACGTTATCTTTAGGTTGATTTAACCAACCCGGACCATGTTTTCTTAAATTATAACATTCTCACGTTATCTTTTGCTTGATTTAACCAACCCCGACCATGTTTTCTTAAATTATAACATTCTCACGTTATCTTTTTGGTTGATTTAACCAACCCCGACCATGTTTTCTTAAATTATAATTGTTTTTTATAAATATTTCGATAAAATAAAAAAAACAAATTTAATTTTTAACCAGTATTATTCAGGTCAAATCTAACTATTGTAAAATAACCAATATCATTAAACTACCATTAGCACTAACGAACTATTGCTAAACTGCACGGTAACGAAATAAAGATTCTCTTAAAACTAATAGCAGTGAAACTCTGGAAATCAGTTTCGTATATAAAACCTAACTTGTTTCAATTATGCAGTAACATATCAGTATTTTTTAAAACACCCAGAAGATTCAGAATTTGCCATCACAACATGGATAGCATCTCTTAAATGTATTGCATTACAGAATTATGCAAGCAGACGTACAAATGCGACAGTTAGTATCTCTCTCTCTCTCTCTCTCTCTCTCTCTCTCTCTCTCTCTCTCTCTCTCTCTCTCTCTCTCTCTCTCTCTCTCTCTCTCATTATCCAATACGGAGCGATTAGGGTAAAAGGAAGAGATAAGTTATTTATAAGCATTTTATTTTTAAATATATTGATATATATGAACATATATATAGATATATATATATATATATATATATATATATATATATATATATATATAAATATATATATATATATATATATATATATATATATATATATATATATATATATATATATACATACATAATCATCATTCTTCCCCTCTCGATCATTCCAACATTGCCTTACCTTTGTATTTCAGGTATTGTAATATCGGAGGGTTTGAAAGGCAATCACTATATACATTGGGTCTCTTGGGTTTTCAGGATTAGGTACTTGAAATGTAATTAATTGTAACAAGTGCATTTTGTCAGGACGTATCTGACGTGTTCTGAAAAAACACATACTAACACCATCTGTTAGTTTAAAGGTTTAAAGGCCGCTCATGAATGGCAGAGGAAAGGGGCAGCGACATTGCTTTAACAAGCAGGACTGCCCTAGAGACTGACCGTGTATATATATGTATATATATATATATATATATATATATATATATATATATATATACAGTATATGTGTGTGTGTATATATATATATATATATATATATATATATATATATATATATATATATATGAGATCAGCGACCAAGCCCCCTTTCCACCCAACCTAGGACCAAGGAGGGCTAGCCAATAGCTGCTGATGATTCAGCAGATATTCCTATAGGCTCCCCCCCTCCATCCTTAGCTCTCAAGGATGGTGAAGTTGCAGCGACAAAAAGAACTAACGTGTTTGAGCGGGACTCTAACCCCAGCCTGGCGATCACCAGTCAGGGGCGTTACCACATCGGCCACCACAACGTTAAACAGATATGTAAATTGTAATCCTTTATGTTATGAACTGTTTAGCCCCTGAAATAACTTTCTATAATATCTATAAGTTTTAAGATCTTTTTATCGCCATCATGTCTTTAATAGCGACCCCAACCATTCCAGCTATGCTAACCCAGCATCGGTCAGACAATGCTTAAGTTAGTGTTTTGTTCTTTCAAAAATTATCAATGAATTTTAAAGATTATTTTTTGGTTTCTTATGCTGGGAACCTTATTTGAACTCATAGACCTCTGTGTAGTTCGTTTTCTTAACATTTTATCATTTGACACATTATAAAAATTTTCTATTTATTACAACATCAATAACAACAACTATAAATGCAGCCTCTTCTAGTCCATTCTTGGATAAAGTACTCAGACATGTCCCTATTCATGTCTGGGGTTTGGCCAGTTTTCATCACCGCTCTGGCCAATTGCACATATAAATAGAAACTAGGGTGGAGGAGAGAGAGAGAGAGAGAGAGAGAGAGAGAGAGAGAGAGAGAGAGAGAGAGAGAGAGAGAGAGAGAGAGAGAGAGAGAATGTGCGTGGATGATCAATGATTATTAATAATAATTGCTTGACATATTAAAAATGTCGATTATTTTTCATAAAGTTTTTTTTACCTAACAGAAATTACCATTGCACTTTCATGTATGTCTGGTATTAAGGTGAAAGTCCTTTAACGTAAACTTCTCGGGTAACGTGAAGAGTGTTTCTAATATTTTCATTTCGCAGATTTGTGCAGAAACCTGAAATATTAAATCACTCCCACCATCCTTCGGATCAGGAAGTGACGTTTTCTGTTCTGACATTGTTGTCAAGACAAAGTTTGAGAGACGGGACTGCGCTATGAAATCCTTTATTTACTTTTTAAAATCTAATTTTGAGTTTGTAAATATTCTCAAATTCTTTTCCTTAAATAGGGAAGATGATGTTGTGTTGTTAGAAGAGTTGTGAGAAATAAAATGGGATATGATAAGATTGAGTGAAATTAGGAAACCTTAGGAGACTTGTATATAGTACCAACCTGACCTCCCTATGACGAAAATTAAGGCTGTTAGAGAAATTTAAAAAATATATATTGCAAAATGTGCTTGAAAAAAAAAATGCCTGGGGGTTAAGGGCTGGAAAGTTCCAAATAGCCTGGGGGTAAAAGGGTTAAGAAAAATAAACCGTGATAAGAGATTCCACACGACAAGTTTTGGCCTACTGTACGTCAGAAGTATTGGCAATACAAGAATGGGTTCGACCCCTCATTACGTTGGGTATGGCCTCCATTCTTGGACTTTAGTAGCTTCAAAAGCAACATATTTTGGGCTCATGTAAAAAAGAAAAATCGTATATAAAACTTTTTTTCAGTCTCTGAAAACTTCCATTCTTATCGAGTTTCGTCCATTTTAGAATTTTACATCAGATCTTAACTGTAACAAATAATCCGTTTTGATAGAATATTGTTTCAAGCTATTTAAACAACACGGTAATATGAGCAGCTGTGGAATTGGAAACCGCGTACAATACCTTCCTTTAGAGAACAAAATAGGGATAAGCTTCTACTGTTGTGAAACTGGTGGAAGTTGCACCAAAAAGATGTATGTAAAATACGTTGAATTTTATATGGCAAGTGGTGAAAACATACTTAGAGAGATATTTAAAAATATATGAATACATTTCGAATTTTATAAGTAACTATTCACTAAAAGGATGAAGGAGGTATAAGAAAGAAAGCTGAGTCTATGTAGATTTCGTTAAAATTGAAAGACGTGCGTGTCCTTTATTAGAATAATACAATGGTTTTATGCAGTAGAGGATGTGTTAATGTTGTATAAGGTGCAAGATACTCAATCAATTACTAATAAAAAGAACTTGTGGATGCACATTGCTTCTTATATAGCAAAAAGTCAAACTTAGATAGGTTTGAATTTAATTTTATACAATTAAAGGTTAAAGTTACACATACGAAAATCAACAAATATTTGGGTACACATTGAACTTTGTAAAGTTAAACATTTTCTATTGTATGTTTAATATGTTATTTTTTATTATATGATTGTTGATTAAAAAATAATAATGATAGGAAGAAATATTAATTGACGGTAAGAATTTAAAACCAATAGTATGTGACGTCCCTTACCATGAACAGTAACTTATTTACTTTTCATTTTATTTAAAACTATAGATGACTGGAGGCTCGTTGCTTCCCATTATTTTCTTATTGTGCACTGAGCATTTACGTAAATTAAGACCGGTGATAAAGCTTAATGGAACGCTATGGAAAACCATATTATTATTATTATTATTATTATTATTATTATTATTATTACTTGCTAAGCTACAACCCTAGTTGGAAAAGCAGGATGCTATAAGCCCAGGGGCTCCAACAGGGAAAAATAACCCAGTGAGGAAAGGAAACAAGGAAAAATAGGATATTTTAAGAACAGTGACAAAATTTAAATGAATATCTCCTATACAAACTATAAAAAGTTAAAAAAAAAAAAACTAGTGGAAGATGAATAAGATAGAATAGTGTACCCGAGTGTTCCCTCAAGCAAGAGAATTCTAACCCAAGACAGTGGAAGACCTTGGTACAGACCTTATGGCACTACCCAAGACTAGAGAACAATGGTTTAATTTTGTAGTGTCCTTCTCGTAGGAGCTGCCAACCATAGCTAAAGAGTCTTTCTACCCTTACCAAGAGGAAAGTGGCCACTGAACAATTGCAGTGCAGTAACCCCTTGGGTGAAGAAGAATTGTTTTGTAATCTCAGTGTTGTTTGGTGTATGAGCACAGAGGAGAATAAGTAAAGAATAGGCCTGACTATTTGGTGTGTGTGTGTGTGTATGTGTAGGCAAAGGGAAAATGAAGCATAACCAGAGAGAAGGATCCAATGTAGTACTGTCTGACCAGTCAAGACCCCATAACTCTAGCGATAGTATCTCAACGGGTTGCTGTTGCCCTGGCCAACCCACTATCTACATATCATAAAAAAAATATTTTTATACAGCCATCTAAGAAGTTTTGAAGTCTTTTATAATTTTTTTTTTTTTAGTGTTCGATATGATCCTGTGTCAACACTAGAGTGCCGCCCAAAATGGACCATTTAAAAGGGTCGGCCAGTGAATGCCTTCATCAAATTTCCTCGGATTCTATCATTCCACTCGGGGGATATTTTATTTCACTGCCCCAAACACTTTAAATTAAGAATGGGCACTTGCGAGTGTAAATATTTTTTTTCCGATAACTTCCTTATAGTGGTAATAATAAGAATTAATTATATATATATACTGTATATATATATATATATACTGTATATATATATATATATATATATATATATATATATATATATATATATATATATATATATATATATATATATATATATACATTTATTTTAATTCAGATAGGCTAAATCCACTATGAATAATTTGTATTTGGATATTACAAAGACTGAAACGAAA
This sequence comes from Palaemon carinicauda, assembly GCF_036898095.1. Classification (NCBI taxonomy): domain Eukaryota; kingdom Metazoa; phylum Arthropoda; class Malacostraca; order Decapoda; family Palaemonidae; genus Palaemon; species Palaemon carinicauda. Next base: position 127,543,975 of record NC_090740.1, on the reverse strand, counting down.
AAATTTAAGTCTTACAGTATTAATAATAGAAATTCATTATTCACATTGCAATTATTTTTTTTTACTGATTTTCCACGTTTTTATATTGCAAATTGACTAATTGCACTGTAAAAAATATATATTTTGCTATTACAAGGAATAAAATTAATCTAAGTCTATAGTAGTCATAAATGAAATTCATTATTGTCATTGCTATTATTTTTTATGCTATTCCATGTGATTATTATCCAAATTTAGGTAGTTGGTTGGCCATTGCATCAGCCACCCATTGAGATACTACCACTAGAGAGTTATGGGGTCCTTTGGCTGGCCAGATAGTACTACATTGAATCCTTCTCTCTGGTTACGGTTCATTTTCCCTTTGCCTACACATTAACTGAATAGTCTGACGTATTCTTTATATACTGTATTCTCCTGTGTCCTCATACACCTGACAACACTGAGATTACCTAACAATTCTTCATAAAGGATTAAATACTACACTGTAATTGTTCAGTGGCCACTTTCCCCTTGGTAAGGGTAGAAAAGACTCTTTAGTTATGGGAAGCAACTTTTTTAGGAGAAGGACACTCCAAAATCAAATTATTGTTCTCTCGTCTTGGGTAGTGCCTTAGTCTCTGTACCATGGTCTTCCACTGTCTTGGGTTAGAGTTTTATTGCTTGAGGGTACACTCGGGCACGATATTTCTCTTCCTTTTGTTTTGTTAAAGTTTTTATAGTGTATATAGAAAATATTCATTTTAATGTAGTTACTGCTCTTGAAATATTTTATTTATCCTTGTTTCCTTTCCTCACCGAGCTATTTTCCCTGTTGAAGTCCCTGGGCTTATAGCATCTTGCTTTTCCAACTAGGTTTGTAGATTAGCTGGTAATAATAATAATAATAATAATAATAATAATAATAATAATAATAATAATAATAATAATAACAATAATTGGCTAAATCCACTGTAAATAATTTATATATTGCTAACAAAATGACAAATAAAATCTAAATCAGTTCATAGAAAATATCCAACAATCCACCTAATCCGCTCAGCAATCTGTAACCTTTTTAAAGCAAACTTTTCGAGGCAGGACGACAAGTAAGAGGATCCCCCCGAAAAAGAAAGATTAAACAAACACGCTGCCAAGAGATGGCGATCCGATGGGTAAACAAAGTCTTAGTTAATAATGAGAAAGAAAAAGAAAAAAAAAAATACGACGTCTGGTCGAGAGAAGTTGTTTACGGAGCATTTTACCCGACGTTTATCTCTACGAGATATTGCAGATTTTGAAGCCCTCTACGAATTCTTCAGATGAGGCCTTCATAATCCTTAGTGGCGAGGGAAGAATTTTTTTTTTTTTTCATTTTATTTTTTTTAAGTGAGAATACAGCTATTAGGTTTCTAGGGACAGACACAAACACATTAGCGACAGATGAGAATTATTATTACTATTATTATTATTATTATTTTTTTTTTTTTTTTCATTATTATTACTATTATTATTATTATTATTATTATTATTATTATTATTATCATCATTATTTTTATTATCGTACATCTAATATGTATATATATACGTATATATATATATATATATATATATATATATATATATATATATATATATATATATATATATGTTTATATGTATATATACACACCCACAATTTACGATAAAGGATATTTATTCTTAAAGTTTCGAAGGGACCATCTCCCTTCCTCTTCAGAAAACAAGAGGAAAAGGAAGGGGGATGCTCCCTTCTAAAGCTAAGGATAAATTTCCTCTTCTGTAAATTGCGGGTTTATGTTTTTATCATATATGCACGAAAAATTGTATCATATATATATATATATATATATATATATATATATAGATATATATATATATATATATATATATATATATATATATATATATATATATATATATACACATACATATTGGAGTAGGGAGACGCGTTTTGTTCTTTCATCCATTTATTAGCGCCGACGTTTCGTATCAGCTTGATACACTTTCCAGGCTGAAACGATTACAAATCAATTGCGTATAAGTAAAAAGATACACACAACGTTTACCAACACCAAAATTAAAAAGCTTTTAATTAAATTAAGAATAAAAACAGAGTAAAAACAGAAACACAGAATAACAGTGAAAGGGCTTGGAGCGAATATAGAGAAACAAATTATATATATATATATATATATATATATATATATATATATATATATATATATATATATATATATATATATATATATACGCAGACTTGTATTGAATCTGTTTATTCTTACCACAACAATTTTCAAGATATGAAATCAATAGTAAATGTCAAGCTTACACTATCCATGCTTGTGGTGTTGGTTTTGCGTTTGTCACTTGTTAAATGAGACATTATGAGTGAGCAATATGACATTGTGACCGAGAGAGCTGCACTCTTAACCCGTGAGTGTGCAATTTCATAATCCACAGAAAACAGAGCTGTTTGTATTTAGTGAATACTGTTTTGTACTTTGTTCATTATTATAAAAAAAAAAATCTTTGAACTTTCCCACCTTGGAAACCATACTGGGGAGGAATACAAAGAAACAGAGGAACATTTCGTGTTTGTGTTTAATCATAGCTTGAGACGTCTTTCGAAGCAGAACAAGCATTACTATTCATAAATTTCAATCGTCATCATTCATTAACCATTTTCATCATCAAGAAACTTTTTTTCTTTTCTGCAAAGGTCTATATGTTTAAAACAATATTAAGATTTTCCCCCAGAAAGCCAACAATTCTCTTAATTCTAAAACATACTTTTAACACAAGAATGTAGGTGGCATGAAGGCGGAGCTGAAATTATTACAGTAATGAAAGCAACATGAGATTGATAAATTTTTGTTCAATAAGAAAACCATGCCCAACATCATAAAGTATCTTTTCAATCCTGTCTGTCTTGGGTTAGAGTTCTCTAGCTTGAGGGTACACTCGGGCACACTTCTATCTAATTTCTCTTCCCTTGTTTTGTCAAAGTTTTTATAGTTTATATAGGCAATATTTGTTTTAATATTGTTACTGATTTTAATATTTTATCTTTCCTTGTTTCCTTTCCTCACTGGGCTATTTTCCCTGTTGGGGCCTCTGGGCTTATAGCATCTTGCCTTTCCAACTAGGGTTGTAACTTGGCTATTAATAATGATAATAATAATAATAATAATAATAATAATAATAATAATGATGATGATAATAATAATAATAATAATAATAATAATAATGATAGCAGCCATTTTTATCTTTATTGTCTAAGCTACAAAATATATATGGAAACTGCACCTATGTTTTACCATTTATCTGCCTACAGTTGTTTCAGCCAACAACTTATAAATTTTAAAAGGGCAACGCTTGTTCAACAATGGAACTACAATCCAATCTATCCCCTATTACTGGAAAAAATAAAAGTAAAAAAAATGCAGAAATTTTTTAATCATTAAGGAGATATAGTTAATGAGGACAGCTTTCCATGAAGCATCATAGGACTCCAAGATATTCTCCAGAACGTCCTCAAGAATTAACCTCTTTAGAGGAGTCAGCTCATGCCCAGATCAGTTTACATTCAGAAGTATACCTGTCTCCTCGGAACTAATATATTACTAGAAGTGCAAATTATGCTGGTGGTCAAGTCCATTGATAGTTTAGTGGCAGCATTACTCAACAAGTGATGCCCTGATGAAAGCTGTAAGCTAGTGCCTGAAACAGCTGTCAGTTGATGATTATGTAACATAATTGCAGTTTTCATTTCATCATTAAAGTTTTGACCTTGAGGATGAGAAAGGTTACGCAGGGTTGGAAAGATTTCTTCTTTGTGATTTTAGGTGTGTGTTAAGATTGCCTTACCTTGTGTAAGACACGGATTCTTGCGTTGGCAGCCCGTAATTGAAATTTTAGGTGTCAAATATCCATCCACATGTGGCAGCAATTGCATAAAAAAAGATACGGCAGAAATAAAATATATAAGTATCTATTGCGGTAATTTTTTTTCATAACCAGCTTCATTAATTTTTCAAACCTGTTTTTAAGTTTTATTCCAATAATTAATGTTTACTCAAAATTGAACATGATTTATGTATCTCTTCCTTTTTGTATCATAACCTTTCTTTAACCATGAATATAACTCTGACTTAAAATTTTACTCTATCGGTAAATTAATTAGATTACTTTACCTTGTTACCTTGATCTTTACTTCATTACCTTCGTTATCTGATAATGATTTCAACTTGACAGGGAAAAAAAATAATACTTCAGTGAAAGCAGTGTTGGAAAACTTGGCTTTGTGTTTTTGAAAGGAATACATAATCAGAAATGAATCATGAGGGATAAAGTCATACAGATAAATTACGTTATGTTAACTAAGCGTGAAAAATATATGGAACCAAACAAGCACAAATTGAAATACAAGTATGAAGCATTACAAGGAAATTGCAAGAATGGAAAGGAACACGACAGAATTGCATTAATTGAATATAAGCTACATTTACCGCATAGTTAGGTATACTTTGATGTGAGAGGTCAGGTCATGCCTCAGGTCACCAGAAGTTGATTGTAGGTTAGCTGAATTCAGATTAGTGCATAATGGCTCCGATGTTAGACAATAAAATGATCATCACCATACATGGTACGACGAAGGTTGCAGTTTGAGTAGATTGCAATGCAGGGCTAATAGAAAGGGTCGAATGACTGTGATGTCGTATCTTCAAGCTACCTGTCGTAATTGATAAGTTATGATTTTCCTCTTCATATTTGGGATAGGTCCTTTTTCCAAATGGCGGCTAATTTGATGAATCAAGTGTTTAGACTGGCCATAATACGACAATCATTCGCATTGGATGAAGAGTTTATAGTTTTGCATTGTCAAGGCGTTATTTCTTCAGATCGCCAATAGATGGAGTTGAGCTTGCTCACACCAAATTAGACGTAGTCGCTGCCATTTTAGACAAACTATCTCACAAGGTCTATAGACCTTACTATCTCTGGTACAGGATATGTCCGCTGCTCTGTTGTGACTAGGTTCGATAATCAAGTGTTCCGGAATTTCCCATTTGTTAGTAACTGTTTCAACAGTTAAACGAGGTATGTTGGAGACACCCACAGTTTATTTTGGCGAACAGAGAAGACAGTCAAGATTAAAACGTTTTATTGATTCTCCATTTCCTTTCAGGCTACCATTCTCAGATCCCAGTCGGAAAGCTTTTCATCGCAAAGGATGTTCTAAAGGACACTAAACAACAAGACATTAGGGTCAAATTTATGTGGACTAGGATATCAGAAAGAGCACGCTGATGTACGACTATCGTTTCCCTTATATCGTTGATCTCCATCCGTAAAGGCTTTAGAAATGAGTTTTTAAGTAGCCACAATCATAGAATTCTCCTAACTGCTTAAGTTGTTTTTCAGAACGAGAAAGTACGTGACGGATTATGATGAATAACAAGAGAAAAAGATAATATGTGAGAATGGAGGAACTTTTACGGAGATACGATAAACGGGGATTTATTTTTAACTCAAAAGTTTTCTGTTTGAGGCAAATATATATATATATATATATATATATATATATATATATATATATATATATATATCTACAAGTATATATTTTTTGAGCTTGTGTGCATAATTTAAAGACTTAAATTCTATTACTTAGTTGTAAATCAATTGCGTAAATCCTAGGGTGGAAATCTATTATCTCAGACAAGAATATTTATTCTTATGAACTTATTATTTTTTATTTTGAGTGTTATGTAACGTGTAATAAATGAAGAAGTTTTCAATATTATGTGAAGACAAAAAAGTAACCTTGACCATAGTTAGTTTGGGACATTAGATTTTGCATAAATAATCTGCCAAAATCTTTATATAAATATTACGGTCAAAATCATTATGTAAGGTTAAATAAAGATTTTATGTTGCCCATACCTTGAACGATCCGTGATAAGAATTTAATATTAGGAATCCATAATTAAATAATGATGTCGATGTACAGAATGAGGACAAGTCTATAAATGACCAGTATGATTTTAATCTTGGGATTGGTGCCCTATTGGAAACATCCTACCGGACTGGGGTTCGAGTCCCACTCAAGCTCAACAGTTTTTTGTAGTGTCTAGAACCTACCATCCTTGTGAGCTAAAGGGTAGCCAACAGGTCTGTCTGCTGAGTCAGCAGCAATTACTGCCTTGTCCTCTCTGGTCCTAAGATGGGTGGAGGGGGGGGGGGCCTTGGACGCTGATCATATGTATATATGGTCAGTCTCTAGGGCATTGTCCTGCTAGCTAGGGCAGTGTCACTGTCCTTTGTCTCTGCGATTCACGAGTGGCCTTTATTGATACCTCGATATCGTTACATGCAGTCTAAGTGATACTGATGTACAGAGTGGATTAGAATGTTCAGGAATATTCGAGAAATCTGATTTCCGAACAATCTCGTTACTTGATTCAGACATTTACATGTACAGTGCTATTTCATAGCCAGTCATTTCGATAATGATTTTTTTTTTTTTTTTTTTTTTTTTAGTTTTTTAAATTCACAATGATGTCTATTTAAGAGAACTTACAGTATTGCAGATTTTCCATTACTAGTTTAAAAAAAAAAAATATTATTTACAAAATAAAAATGATCTATAATTCGGTACATTCCTCTACGGGAGGTCACGGAAAAAAATACTTAGATTCTTAACAGTTCTTCAGTTCCAATATTTCAAAATGTAGACATTTTAATACTTGCCTGCAATGAAGAACAGGCTTTGGTTCTTCTATCTTCTTTTATTGACTCGAATTCAAAATCACTCTTTGCTATACTTTGCTATGAAAACAGTAATTACATATTTTGAAACAGCAGAACAATTATTCTTCACCCAAGGGGTTAACCACTGCACTGTAATTGTTCAGTGGTTACTTTCCTCTTGGTAAGGGTAGAAGCAGCTCTTCTAGGAGAAGGGCACTCCAAAATCAAACCATTGTTCTCTAATCCTGGGTAGTGCCATAGCCTCTGTACCATGGTCTTACACTGTCTTGAGTTAGAATTCTCTTGCTTGAGGGTACACTCGAGCACACTATTCTATCTAATTTCTCTTCCTCTTGTTTTGTTAAAGTTTTTATAGTTTATATAGGAAAAAATTATTTTAATGTCACTGTTCTTAGAATATTATATATTTCCTTATTTCCTTTCCTCACTGGGCTATTTTCCATGTTGGGGACCCTGGACTTATAGCATCCTGCTTTTCCAACCATGGCTATAGCTTAGCAATTAATAATGATAATAATAATAATAATAATAATAATAATAATAATAATAATAATAATACCATGTCTGAATTACATGCTAACTGTCTTAACATTCAGAAAACTAAATCAGATTAACGAAAATGTTATGTCTCCTCTGCATGATGAATTATAGAGAGAGAGATGAGCTATGATTAACGATTCACGAAGTCGAGGATACCAAGATAAACAAATTGAGTATACTATATCATCGTTACTAATGAGATAAACTACAGAAACATTGGACAAATCACCGTGAATTGAATAAGGTTAAAAGGAATTGTCTTTTATTATACATTATTTGCGTAATTATCCTATTACGGAAATATAGATATGAACTTATACAGTATTTTACAAAGAATATGCATCAAAATCTAAACAGATAAATTAAGGTAGCTATAAACCTCAACTTATTCCTTCAAATTTTTGCAGAACCAATTTCACATTCTTGGAAAACTAATATATCCAGCATCCATTCCTATTGGGCTACAATAAGAAACTGCGCAAAACTTTCATGGTACTTATAACCTGAAAAAAAATCATTATTTGAGTTTCTGTGCTTATACCTGTTTTGAAACATTTTTTGTTTAGATTTAATATTCTACTTTTTATGTGAAAAATAACTTAGCGAGTTATTTCCAGTTTCTTAAATTTGACTCCCTATTCGAAATTGTATTTAATTGCAACTATGTACGTAGGAGAGGACATTTAATTTTGAAAACAGAATGACAAAGCAGATAAATAATGCCGTTTTCTTTGCAGTTATTGGATTTCAGCTTTTCAAAGTTATTAGCTGTTAACTTTGTGACAGATGTGATAGGAATCGATGAATTATGGTTGCAGTGGAGGAGAATGTTGAATTGGCAAAACCATATCGGAACTAGATGTTTGCTTTTTAGCAGTGCTTGAAAAATAACATACATTGAAGGTTTTATGGCAACTTTTAAGTATGTTTTAAACTGTCATTCTAACTAATGCCACAAATTTCAAATTAATTTTTTGTTTGGTAATTACTAAACCAATATTCACTTGTGAGAAATCATAATGGACTTGGTATGATTATGCTCTCTCTCTCTCTCTCTCTCTCTCTCTCTCTCTCTCTCTCTCTCTCTCTCTCTCTCTCTCTCTCTCAAATAAAGCTTAGCGTTTTGGGGAATATCTGCAACACTACTGAATGTTTGGTTTATTAAAAATTGTAAAAAATAAAGAAATACAAGACAAAAAGTCTCTCCTCACAAAACTAAAAAATACTTTATGAAATCCCTGAAATATTTCCTCGGTAAAAAGTACTATTTTTCCATCCATAGATTTACTCTTCCTTTCTTTTGTCTTATTAATCCTACTGTACTGCAGGGATGGCTGGTCGAGACAACTTTCTTCCCAAGTTTTTCCACCTTCATGCCCTTCCTCGTCACATCCATCCAACTGATCCGCTGACGCCCCATACTCAATGTGATATAAGCAAAGCAACTCCATACTAAGTGAAGTACCTTCATGCTAAGAGAAGCAACTTCATTCATAACTACATGCCAAGCAAAGCAACTCCATACTAAGTGAAGTACCTTCATGCTAAGAGAAGCAACTTCATTCATAACTACATGCCAAGCAAAGCAACTCCATGCTAACCAAAGCAAAGCAACTTTTTACTAAGTGAAGCAACTCCATACTAAGAGAAGCAACTCCATACTAAAAGAAGCAACTCGATGCATAACTAAATGCTAAGCAAAGCCAATCCATACTAAGTAAAGCAAATCCATACTAAGTAAAGCAACTCCAGGCTTAAATAAGCAATTCCATGCCTTGCAAAGCAACTTCATTCTTAACTCCATACCAAGCGAAGGAACACCATGCTAAATGAAACAACTTCATGCTAAGCAAAGCAACTCCACGCTTAATCCCATGTTAAGTGAAGGAACTCCATACATAACCCCATGCTAAGCAAAGCACCTCCATGCTTAATTCCATGCTAAGCATAGCAAGTCCATGCTTAACTCTATGATAAGCAAATCAACTCCATGCTACACGAAGGAAGTCCATGCTAAGCAAAGCAAATCCATGCAAGGCAAACCAACTCCATGGTAAGCAAACTAACTCCATGCTAAGCGAAGCAACTCCATGCTGAGCAAACCAACTCCTTGCTAAGCGAAGCAACTCCATGCTAAGCAAACCAACTCCATGCTAAGCAAACCAACTTCATGCTGAGTGAAGCAACTCTATGCTTAACTCCATTTAAAGCGAAGCAAGCCCATGCTTAACTCCATGCTAAGTAAACCAACTCCATGCTAAGCAAAGGAAATACGAGCTAAGCAAAGCATCTCCATGCTACGCAAAACAACTCCATGCTAAACAAACCAACTCCATGCTGAGCAATACAACTCCTTGCTTATATCCATGCTAGGCAAAGCAACTCCATACCAAGCAAATCAACTCCATGCTAATCGAAGCAACTCCTTGCTTATATCCATACTAAGCAAACCAACTCCATGGTAAGCAAAGCATCTCCATGCTAAGCAAACCAACTCCATGCTAAGCAAACCAACTCCATGCTAAGCAAACCAACTCTATGCTTAACTCCATGCTAAGAAACCAACTCCATGCTTAGCGAAGCAACTCCTTGCTTATATCCATGCTAAGCGAAGCAACTCCGTGCCGAGCAAACCAACTCCATGCAAATTGAAGCAACTCCTCGCTTATATCCATACTAAGCAATGCAACTCCATCTACGCAAACCAACTCCATGCTAAGAAAACCAACTTCATGCTAAGCAAACCAACTCCATGCAAAGCCAACCAACTCCATGCTTAACTCCATGCTAAGCAAAGCAAATCCTTGCTTATATCCATGCTGAGCAAAGCATCATGCTAAGTAAACCAACTCCATGCTAAGTAAGCCAACTCCATGCTTAACTCAATGCTAAGCAAACCAACTCTATGCTAAGCCAAGCAACTCCTTACTTATATCCACGCTAAGCAAGTCAACTGCATGCTAAGCAAATCAACTCCATGCTAAGCAAAGCAACTCCATACTAAGCAAAACAACTCCATGCTAAGCAGAGCAACTCCGTGCTTAACTACATGCAAAGCAAAGTAAATCAATGCTTAGCAAAGCATCTCCATGCTTCCCTCCATGCTAAGTGAAGCAATTACATGTTTAACTCTATGCTAAGCGAAGCATCTCCATGCTTAACTCCATGCTAAGTGAATCAACTCCATTCCAAGCGAAGCATCTTCATGTTTAACTCTATGCTAAGCGAAGCAACTACATGTTTAACTCCTTGCTAAGCAAAGCATCTCAATGTTTAACTCCATGCTAAGCGAAGCAACTACATGTTCAACTCCATGCTAAGCAAAGTATCTCAGTGCTTAACTCCATGCTAAGCGAAGCAAGTACATGTTCAACTCCATGCTAAGCAAAATATCTCAATGCTTAACTCCATGCTAAGCGAAGCAACTACATGTTCAACTCCATGCTAAGCAAAGTATCTCAGTGCTTAACTCCATGCTAAGTGAAGCAACTACATGTTCAACTCCATGCTAAGCAAAATATCTCAATGCTTAACTCCATGCTAAGCGAAGCAACTACATGTTTAACTACTTGCTAAGCAAAGCATCTCAATGCTTAACTCCATGCTAAGCGAAGCAACTACATGTTCAACTCAATGCTAAGCAAAGCATCTCCATGCTTAACTCCATGCTAAGCGAAGCATCTTCACGATTAACTCCATGTTAAGTGAAACATCTCCATGCTAACCAAAGCAATTAAATGTTTAACTCATTGCTAAGCGAAGCATCTCCAATATGAACTCCATGCTAAGCAAGGCATCTCCATTCCTAACTATGCTAAGCAAAACAGCTGTATATTTAACACCATGCTAAGCAAAGCATCTCCACGATTAACTCCATGCTAAGCCTAGGAACTACATGTTTAACTCCATGCATAGCGAAGTATCTCCATGATTAACTCTATGCTAAGCAAAGCATCTATATGCTTAACTCCATGCTTAGAGAAGCAACTACATGTTTAAGTCCATGCTAAGCGAAGCATCTCCACAATTAACTCCATGCTAAGCAAAGCATCTACATGCTATATCAGTGCTAAGCAAAGCAACCACATGTTTAATTGCCTGCAAAGCGAAGCATGTCTATGCTTAACTCCATGCTGAGCAAAGCATCTCAATGCTTAACTCCATGCTAAGCAAAGCAATTACATGTTCAACTCCATGGTAAGCGAAGCATGTCTATGCTTAACTCCATGCTAAGCAAAGCATCTCCATGCTTAACTCCATGCTAAGTAAAGCATCTCCATGCTAAGCAAAGCATGTCTATGCTTATGTCCACACTAAGCGAAGCAACTACATGTTTAACTCCATGCTAAGCAAAGCATTTCCACGATTAA
>NC_090740.1:127494797-127524797 GCF_036898095.1 Palaemon carinicauda | reverse complement strand
ATGGATAAGAGCCCCCAACCTAAATTGTCCATAGAACTAATTCTTATCCCTTTTCAATCTGCGCCGTACTATTAATGCATCCGTACTATATCCGCAGTTTCCGTAATGCGTGTGTACTATCTTGGTGGTAAAATGGACTAAAGAATCCTACTTCTTCCGTACTGCCACGTCCGTACTCTCTACGCAGCAATCCGTGGGTAGTTATAATATAAACCCTAAACATGAACGCTGCTTTCATTAAAAAAAAAAAAAAAAAAAAACGTAATATTAAAAAATAAAAAGTGAAAAGCTTTGTAATTATGTAATCTTTCTGTTACAGCTTGTTCATTCAGTGAAATAAGAAAATGTCCCTTCTTTCCTTTTTTTAGATTCAGACAATGATTTTTCTTTTTTCTTTCTTTTTAATGTACCCAACACCTCTCCCCTCCTCACTATACCCTACCCCTATAGCGCATTCAGTTTTTTTTTTTTTTTTATTCATGTCTTAACTGATAATCTTGATGCTTCTGTTGATTGGAAGTATATTACTGTTAATTTTGAACTTCCTTTATGAAACGGTACACAATCGAGCAACTTTCTTGAAAGCGACCAGAAGTCTCCGAACACTCTTATAATTACATCCAATTGTCGTCCTCTCCATCACTAGGGGGATAAGCACCTCTTGCGGTTTTAAATGCCACTCATGAAAGGCAGGGGCAAGGGACAGTGACATTGCCCCATCGAGCAAGACAATGCTATAGAGACTGACCATATACACATATGATTAGCGCCCATGCCCCCTCCCCACCCAAGCTAGGACCAAGGAGGGCCAGGCAATGGCTGCTGATGACTCAGCAGATGGGCCTATAGGCTTCCCCAAACCCCCATCCTTAGCTGACATGGATGGTGAGGGTGCAGAGACCAAAGAAACTAACGAGTTTGAAAGGGACTCGAACCCCAGTCTGGGGTTCACTAGTCAAGAACGTTACCACATCGGCCACCATATTTCTTACGGGTGTTTATCACGTTCCTTTGCTTTATATCCTACTACTTTACTTCTGTTCAATCTTCCTTTCCTCCATCTTGCTATCCAACATCATAACTTACTACATAATGTAATTCTAGGGTTTTACCTTAGATGTACTTGAGTGCTGAATTAATGGCCTTACAAGCCCCACCGACTATATATATGGCCCCATTCCATAAATATAATCCACTAGCCCTGTCACCAACCAAGCATAAACCCTAGTTACCCCGTAATCAAAGATTCCTGCTTACAAGTACTGGTCCGCTCGATAGGTATTGCTTTTCAATACCAAGTCAGTTATCAGAGTACCTTGAATTGTGGAGCCATTATAGAATTGCTTGCGAGATTTGTTGGTTCTAGGGTCACGACCTTGTCATTCTAGAATTGCTTGCAAGACTTGTTGGTTCTAGGGTCACGACCTTGTCATTCTAGAATTGCTTGTATACCAACCGTGTGTCACACAATTGTACATAATTCCTATTGTATATATTATGCTTGTATCTGCGCTCTTCCCTCGCACTAAAACGAACCTGAATGATCATGTCTCCGGTTTTGCTCTGAACTTTGTCTGTCCCTCGAACATGCCATGTCCTGTTGCCTTGCCGTTTTGTATATAAAGAAGAGTGTTCCTTAATATATAACTCAGTCGTTTCCAATCTGCCTTTGAGTTCACAACTCCTCTCTCGGCCCGTCACACTTGCAAGACTTGTTGGTTCTAGGGTCACGACCTTGTCATTCTAGAATTGCTTGCAAGATTTGTTGGTTCTAGGGTCACGACCTTCTTATTTATCTTATGTAAATAATTCTTCCTTCCATCTATATAGATAGGTGAAATTCAAATCTTATACCATAAGGAATCTCTGCTTTTAAAAGATACTCCATAGATCAGTGGAAAATGGTGTTCTTTAATAGTACAATATTAATATGCAATACCGGTCATTACGGATTTTATAAATACCAGCAGAGAGCTTATGGATTTCCTAAGAATAAGTGTAAGGTTTATATTTCCAGTGCCTTATACCTTTTAATGTTCATGGCGTAAAACTGTTTCTTTGTGTGATCGCCACTTCCTTCCTATGAAATTATCCGGAACTAAAATGTAGGCTAAGTGATGCATTGGAAATTTATATATGGTAATGAAATGGTTAATAATCGTGCCAGACACCGTTCATGGATAAATATTACTTGAAATTGAGTGTTTATGTGTATATATATATATATATATATATATATATATATATATATATGTATATATATATATATATATATATATATTTATATATATATATTATTATTATTAATTCGCGTGTAGGAATATTTGTGCACATATCACCATTCATAAATAATCCATTACTACATGACAAAGGCCTTAAAAATTTCCTTTCACTTGCGTCCGTTTGTGGTCTTTCTATGCCAGTCTATACCAGCTAATTTTCTTCGGTAGTCAGTCCATCGTCTTCTCTTCCTTACCCTGCTTCTTTTGTATTCTCCAGGGACCCATTCTCTTATTCTTAATGTCCATCTATTATCTGTCATTCTCAAATAAATGCCCTGCCCATGTTAGAATATCCTCTACTTTAGGTTGCCTTATCCATGTTGCCCTTTTTCTGTCTCTTACTGTTAATCCCATTAATATTCTTTCAATAGCTCTGTGAATTGTAACTAGCATATGTTCTAAGGATTTGGGAAAGCTCCAAGTTTCCGATACATAATTTAATACTGGTAGGACTATTTGATTAAATACTTTTCTTTTTAGAGAAAGTAGCATCTTACCTTTCATAATATTATTTTGGTTACCTAAGGCTCTATATCACATGTTTATCTTTTTAATTTCGGTCTTATGTCTTGGGGAAACACTGTCTGTCCCAAGTATGTATACTAATTAACAAACTATATGGTCCCTTGATTGGCCAGACAATATTAAGGGGGATCCCTCTCTCTGGTTACGGCTCATTTTCCTTTGCATACACACACCGAATAGTCTGGCCTATTGTTTCTACTTTCTCCTCTGTCCTCATACACCCAACAACACTGAAATTACCAAACAACTCTTCTTTGCTCAAGAGATTAACTACTGCACTGTAATTGTTAAGTGGCTACTGTCTTCTTGGTAAGGCTAGAATAGACTGTTTAACTATGATAAGCAGCTCTTCTAGGAGAAAGACATTCTCCAAAGTTAAACCACTGTTCTCTAGTCATGGGTAGTGCCATAGCCTCTACACCATGGTGTTCCACAGTCTTGGATTAGATTTCTCTTGCTTGTGGGTACACTCGGTCACACTGTTCTATCTTATTTCTCTTCCTCTTGTTATTTTCAAGTTTTTATAATTTATGTATGAGAGATCTCATTTAAGGTTGTTACTGTTCTGAAAATATTTTATTTTGATTGTCTGTTACTGCTCTTGTTGTTTGTTTCCTTTCCTCACTGGGCTATTTTTCCCTGTTGTAGGCCTTGCGCTTATAGTATCCTGCTTTTCCAACTAGGGTTGTAGTTTAATTTGTAATAATAATAATAATAATAATAATAGAGGTTCCTCCATAGCCCTTATTTGTTGTCTCTGCATTTTCATTGAACATTGTTAGTTTTACTCGTATTCATTTTCAGTCTTACATTTCTGTTTTCCCTATTTAAGTCCTTCATTCATTTACATTTCTGTTTTCCCTATTTAAGTCCTCTATCATTTTTTGCAATTCCTCCCATTATTCAATATACAGAACGAAGTAATCTGAAAATCTTAAGTTGTTAAGGTTCTCCCCAATAATATTAATTCTTACATTTTCCCAATCTAAATTTTTTAAAACTTCTGGGTATACTGTGAATAATTTGAGAGATGGGGTCTCCCTGTCTAACTCCTTTCTCAATTTGTATTTTCTCACTATCTTTATGTAGTTTTAGCATTGCTGTACATCCTGTATAGATTTCTCCAAGTGCTCTAACGTAAGGTTCATCTAGTCATATAACCTTGCTCAGAAAGTATGAACAGTAGATGTACAAGTTGGTCAAATACAGTGAGATCATTGGCATTTTTATGAGTCCCGTGACTGTTTTAAAATGTTGCGTGAGATCACTGGACTCTTACATGTGAGGTGTCTGTAACACTTATGGTCTAGTCTTGGGCAGTGCCATAGCCTGTGTACCATGGTCTTCGACTGTCTTGGGTTAGAGTTCTCTTGCTTGAGGGTACACTCGGGCACACTATTCTATCTCGTTTCTCTTCCTCTTGGTTTGTTAAATTTTTCATAGTTTATAACTTTATATAGGAAATATTTATTTAGATGTCATTGTTCTTAAAATATATTATTTTTCTTTGTTTCCTTTCCTCACTGGGCTATTTTCCCTGTTGGAGCCCCTGGGCTTATAGCATCTTGCTTTTTCAACTAGGGTTGTAGCTTAGCAAGTAATAATAATAATAATAATAATTATGTATCTTTCCATCACAGTGGAGGTATCCACAAATTTAGTAGATTCAGCCCATTGACAGAGCAACAATGCCTTCCTTGCTCATAAAGAATTTCAGTACCACTCGAACTCTCACAAGGACAATAGGTTACTCGTCTGAGAGTACCTAGCTGGGCAAAGTGAATTCACGAACCTTTTGTAATAAAATTAATGAAAACCATACGTTCCGATGTCTCATAATTCGTTGATATATATATATATATATATATATATATATATATATATATATATATATATATATATATATATATATATATATATACAGTATATATATATATATATATGTGTGTGTGTGTGTATATATATACATATATATATATATATTTATATATATACAGTGATGCCTCAGGATACGAAAGTAATCCGTTCAGGATACGGTTTCGTATCCTGATTTTTTCGTATCCTGAGTCGCGTTTTACATGTAAATAGCCTAATCCGTTCCAAGCCTTACAAAAAGTCACCTTTTCTTTCATAAACACGCTAAACTGTAGTAATAAACATGCAATGCTGCCATTTCTATCATTCAATAATTAACCCAACCGTTAAAAACAGCCTAATCCATTCCAGAAACCACCATGAGATTATTCAATAATGTAGTTATAGCCTAGTTATCCCCTCCAAGCACTAAGAAAATGGTCCATTTTCTTTACTACTGTATAAAAGTTATGGTACTGTATGTAAAGCATTTGGATCAGTGAAGGTGTATTGTTACCTGTACACCTAAATTAAGGGTTGATACCCTGAAAAAAAAGGTACTGTACTCACGGTGACGAGTTGGGATCTCGTAAGCTTTTCGTATCCTGAAATTTTTTTCGTATACTGGGGCATAAAAATCTTTGTATCGCTTTTCGTATCCTGAATTTTTCGTAAGCAGAAACTTTCGTATCCAGAGGTATCACTGTATATATATATACATACATCATACATACATACATATATGACCTAAAACGATTGGCGCTGTATACTGAAAGTCACCGGTCAATGTATGAGCATACATTAACTGCTGAATTGCGGAGAACTCACTTGTGTATAAATTTTAGCATTAGAATGTGATGTAAAATCTAATACATGTTGATTGCAACAGTTAAATCTTTGAAAAATAAGTTTATTATGCATTTAATAGGTGAATTTCATGAATAGATAATAAATGTATAAAAAACTCTAGTTCATGTTGTTACTGTATTAGTTGGAGCTAAATTATTTGAATTATTGATAATATCGAGTATGCAAGTTGAACGCTTTACATAATTAAAACTTTAGATTGCCAAACAAAATTATGCCTTTCTAGTTCGAATATTATGTTTTATTAATGAAAAAAAAATATTGGTATTATCATCATATTAATAGTGTAAAGCGAAGTCCAAATTTTGTACTCGGTTGCCATAGCAACAAGATAACAGCATCCCCATATCTCCGTTATTTTCCCATAGCAGGGATGTATATAGAAATGACATTTAAGTTGTATCTTGTATCACTTCTGGATGAGATCACTATTATTATTATTATTAAATGTTAAGCTACAACCCTAGTTGGAAAAGCAGGATGCTATAAGCCCAGTAGCCCCAACAGGGAAAATAGCCCAGTAAGGAAAGGAAACAAGGAAAACTAAAATATCTTAAGAAAAGTAACATTGAAATAAATATTTCCTATATAAACTATAAAAACTTTAACAAAACAAGAGGAAGAGAAACTAAATAAAACAGTGTGCCTGAGTGTACCCTCTAGCAAGAGAACTCTAACCCAAGACAGTGGACGACCATGGTACAGAGGCTATGGCACTACCCAAGACTAGAGAACAATGGTTTGATTTTGGAGTGTCCTTCTCCTAGAAGAGCTGCTTATCATAGGTAAAGACTCTCTTCTACCCTTACCAAGACGAAAGTAGCCACTGAACAATTACAGTGCAGTAGTTAACCCCTTGGGTGAAGAAGAATTCTTTGGTAATCTCAGTGTTGTCAGGTGTATGAGGACAGAGGAGAATCTGTAAAGAATAGGCCAGACTAATTGGTGTCTGTTTAGGCAAAGGGAAAGAACCGTAACCAGAGAGAAGGATAAATTAATGAGCCCCTCTTTTGAAATCCAGAAACTCTGAAAGTAAAGGGCCCTTTTAAACCCGGGCCACGTTTTCGAATAACCTGTAAAAGGCGGAATGCTAATTATGACTCATTTCTCAGTATTGTGTATTTTAAAATACTAATTAAAAATGGTCTTTTGGTTGAAAATGGGAATGCTAGTCACGATATTAGTTTTCGCTTGGGTAAGCTCTTTTCCTTCTGATAATAGAGTAAGATGGTTGTTTCAGATGTCACTTTTGTTGACTGCATTGCCAAGTAGTTCCGTTTTCATAAAGTACCGTCCAGCTTTTAATATCTTGCAATGTTACCACTACTGCAAGAAAACAAAATCATAGAGTGTAAGGTTACCTTGTGCAATATGCATTATATTTACAATTATATTTACAATTATATGCAGTTATGATAATTACCAGAAAGAACGTTCGATGAAATATACCTTATACAAAAATAAAATGTCGGACTAATAGGTATACCATGTATTGCCTTGCATACTGTTTCAGTGACTTTCTTAAAATGGCTATCTATATTTGCATTAGTTTACTACAGACAAATTTCATAAATGGATATTCGAATTAAAGATCTGTTGAACAAACAAACATATCAAATTAAGCTAAACGGGTTCCTCGGAAATCGGGAATAAAATTTGAAAATGGTCAATGCAGGAAGTTACTTTGACCAAAATCCTGAAGATCGATTTTTTTAAGTTATACTCGTACATATGTGTACTGGATTCAAATAACTACATGTGTGTACTGAAGACAAATAACTACGCACGTGTACTGGAGGCAAATAACTACACACGTGTACTGGAGGCAAATAACTACACACGTGTACTGGAGGCAAATAACTACACATGTGTACTGGAGGCAAATAACTACACACGCGTACTGGAGGCAAATAACTACACACGTGTACTGGAGACGAATAACTACACATGTGTACTGGAGGCAAATAACTACACATGTGTACTTGATCCAGATAATTACCTATGTGTACTAGATGCAAATAACTACGTGTGTATTCATAAAGAACCATAGTATTAAAAAAAAAAAAAATAAACCTAATTCCTCACAGATAAATCACACACCCCAAAAACTGTAATTTAGATGACGGGAAATTGAAAGTGTGATTCAGCAGAACTGGAAATCTATAATTTCTATCGAGGCCATTAGTCGCTGCCAAACTGACGGTTTGTCATTAACGATTCAATATGTTTCACGTCACCCACTCGGTCTGGAGGCCAGGAAGAAGATCTGGGAAATGTGTGCATTTTTTATAAAGATATTTTCGAGAAAACCTAATAGGATTTTCTTTTATCCTCTTAATAATCTTTTTTATTAGATACACACTGCGGAAAGCAATGCAGGCAATGCAGAAAATAATTGAACGAGTATTTTCAAATTACTGTTCACATTTCAGTGAAAATATTATGATTTATAGGTTTATGTAAGCAAGTAACTCAATTCCTTAATCCTCATCGTTGCCAGAGAAATATAAGTAAAAGTTTGAACTCATTATTATTATTATTATTATTATTATTATTATTATTATTATTATTATTATTTGGGTAGGAGACCCTCTTTAATTCAATTTTGATTGAAGATAACGGCTGCCTCAGTGGCGTTAATTTTATGACACCTTTTATATTGATTTAATCTTCTCAATAGCACTGTAATGTACCAGTAACTACTGTATGCTATTCTCATTCTTAGAGATAGTAGATTAAGTAAATCAATGAAATCTATACTTCAAAATAGTACTTTTGAACTTTAGTTTTTGTATGAAATTCAGGGTCTTTCCAAGGTTCAGTGATCTGTCTTCCCTCGTCGTTTTCAGGGATTGGGTCAAGTTGCAACTCACTGGCTTTACGAAAGCTACATTGCAAACTAGAGAAAAGATCATTACCTTCAGCAGACCTCAGCGTACTTATTCAGACGTTTTGCAAAAAGTATTTAAAACTAGATAATATTTGAGTGATTGAAATTGGGAGGTAATCAGCTAGGGTAGACCTACCACAAACACATTTAGGTAATGGAGTAACATTACCAATTCTCCAATAAGTATTGAGAGAACCTCTTCTTGGCAACTTGTGAAAAATAACAGCTTGTAAAGGTGGTTGTCTCTTCAACAGATTTAAATGAAAAATGTTTATCAAGATATTTTACGGTTAGTTTTCGTGTCATTCAATAGCTACCTAAAATAAATATGCCACGGAATAGCAACTGTTCAATACCCCTTAATGAGGGTACTGCAATTAGTTTACCTCATGGAGTGTGCTGTAGGCTAAACTTGGGGTTCTTGTTGAATGGCTCACATGTCCCAACGCTAGTCTCCAGAGCCCATATTCATGAACTCAGTCCACTCCAATTGTTTACTGAGTTGTCATGTTTATCATCATTTCTTATCGTCTTTTTGAAATTCCCATAACGGTTTACTGAAAAGAGAGATTAATTCCCTTAACACTTTACCGAAAAGAGATTAATTCCCTTAACGATTTACCAAAAAGAGAGATGAATTCCCTTAACAGATTACTGGAAAGAGATCAATTCCCTTAACGGTTTACCGAAAAAAAAGAGATGTGAATTCCCTTAACGGGTTACCGAAAGGATAGATGAATTCCCTTAATGAGTTACCGAAAAGAGAGATTGATTCTCTTAACGTTTTACCGAAAAGAAAGATAAATGAACAGCAATTAAAAGCATAACTCAATACGCAAAAAAAAAAAAAAACGATATTTCATGATTGACAAGTCACCAGAGTAGTAAAAAAGAGAATAGCATTAGTAGTTGGGTGTAATGGATTTTCTTTCATGGTAACATTTGAAATGTGAGTTTAGTCTTTAAAATTCTAAAAGGATGATATGCCATCAGTGTGCTGTGAAAGTAATAATGTTTTAATAATAATATCTCCCTTGGGGGGTGCGAAGAGCAGGCCAAAACCATCTCCATCTACCCCTCACCATGATCTCATCCTATGAAGCGTGAAGTAGGAGATGAATGGAGAAGTAATGAATTAGAAGCTCAAGATAGAGATGACTCTCGAAATTTATCCGAGGCCCTTTGCGTCAATAGCCGTAGGAGGAGATGATGATGATGATCAATAATAATGTAAGAGAGAGAGAGAGAGAGAGAGAGGGTGGAGTTGGATCAAAAAGGCAAAAAACGGGTGGGTAAGGTTTCTTCCTATCAAATCATGAGAGAGAGAGAGAGAGAGAGAGAGAGAGAGAGAGAGAGAGAGAGAGAGAGTTTGTATCAAAAAGGCAAAAATCAGGTGGGTAAGGTTTCTTCCTATCAAATCATGAGAGAGAGAGAGAGAGAGAGAGAGAGAGAGAGAGAGAGAGAGAGAGAGAGAGAGAGAGAGAGTGAGAGTATCAAAAAGGCAAAAATCAGGTGGGTAAGGTTTCTTCCCATCAAATAGAGAGAGAGAGAGAAAGTTTGTATCAAAAAGGCAAAAATCAGGTGGGTAAGGTTTCTTCCCATCAAATCATGAGAGAGAGAGAGAGAGAGAGAGAGAGAGAGAGAGAGAGAGAGAGAGAGAGAGAGAGAGAGAGAGAGAGAGAGCCTTACCTTATTGCCTTATTTTTTGTTTGGGTTCCCCCAGGTCCCTCAGTGTGAGGCACCTCGTATATCCACCAGAGAGTTGCTAATGCATCTTCCGGTGTATTTTGCATCTTCCAGTCTTGGATGGTCTGGGATGCATCTTAGGTATTTATCGAGCTTATTCTTAAAAACATCTACGCTCACTCCTGATATGTTTCTTAGATGAGCTGGCAGCACATTAAATAGTCGCTGCATTATCGATGCTGGTGCGTAGTGGATTAATGTCCTGAGCGCCTTTCTTAGTTTACCTAGTATATTTTTTGGCACTATTAATCTACCTCGGCTTGCTCTTTTTGATATTTTTAGCTCCATGATGTTTTCAGTAATTCCTTCTATTTGCTTCCATGCTTGTATTATCATGTAGCGTTCTCTTCTCCTTTCTAGACTGTATAGTTTTAAAAATTTCAGTCTTTCCCAGTAGTCAAGGTCCTTAACTTCTTCTATTCTAGCAGTATAGGACCTTTGTACACTCTCTATTTGCGCAATATCCTTTTGGTAGTGTGGGTACCATATCACATTGCAGTACTCGAGTGTACCACGTACATAAGTTTTGTAAAGCATAATCATGTGTTCAGCTTTCCTTGTTTTAAAGTGTCTGAATAACATTCCCATTTTTGCTTTACATTTAGCCAACAGTGTTGCTATTTGGTCGTTGCATAACATATTCCAATTTAACATTACACCAAGGTCTTTAATTGCTTCCTTGTTTGTGATTGTCTCATTATTAGGTCCCTTGTATGCATATACCATTCCTTCTGTTTCCATAATTTATTGATTCGAATTTATCGGAGTTAAATACCATCCTATTTATCTCCGCCCATTCATATATTTTGTTTAGATCTCTTTGCAGTGAGTTCCTATCTTCATCACAAGTGATTTCTCTACTTATTCTTGTGTCATCGGCGAAACTTCTCACTACGGAGTTTTCAAAATCACAGTCTATGTCTGAGATCATAATAACAAACAGCAGTGCAGCTAATACCGTACCTTGTGGCACACCAGATATTACCTGGGCTTCATCTGATTTCTCGTCATTTGCAACCACTATCTGTTTTCTGTTTTGCAGGAATTCTTTTACCCATTTTCCTATCTTTCCCACAATATTATGCTTTCTCATTTTTTTCTCCAATATGTTATGGTCTACCTTGTCAAAGGCTTTTGCAAAATCTAGATAGATCACATTTGTGTGTTTGCAGTTTTTTTTAACAAAATCGCTGGAACTCCATCTGGTCCGGCTGCCGATCCATTTTTAATTTCGTTTATAGCCGTGACAATATCTGCTTCATTAATATCTATATCCGTTAGATATTCAACATTTTCTTCTCTCATTTCTGTTTCATTATTCTCATTCGCAATTCTTGGTGTGAACTCACTCTTATATTTTTCTGCTAATATGTTGCATATTTCCTTTTTTTCATTCGTTAGCCGTCCTTCAATTCTTAGAGGGCCTATTTCTAATCTCCCTTTATTCATCTTTTTTGCATAGGAGTAAAGTACTTTGGGGTTTCTTTTTATATTTTGAAGTGTCCTTTCTTCTAAGTCCCTTTTTTCATTTTCTTTCGACTGTATAATCTTTTGTTCTGCATTTTCTATCTTACATTTTATTTCCCTCATTTTCCACACATTTTTTTCTTTTGCAAGATTTTTCTTCCACTTTCTAATTTTCTGAAATAAGATCCTTCTGTCTCTTGGTATGCACGTCTTTTGTTTATTGTTTTTTTTTTCGGTACATATTTTTCAACAATTTTCTCCAGTATATTGTACAGTATGTCCGTATTTACCTGTATATTATCACTTACAAATACATTTTTCCATTCTTTATTCAGCTCTTCATTTATTTCTGACCATTTTATATTCTTACTGTAAAAATTATATTTTCCATATCCTTCCCAAAGTTTTGTGCTTTTATTAATTCTGCGATCACTTGCTTTGGAATGGACTATCAATTCTATGACATTGTGGTCTGAAATTCCCGTATTATACACTATTATTTCTTTAACATAATTCACCTCATTCACAAATACTAGATTTAGGACATTTTCCTTTCTTGTTGGAATGTGGTTTATTTGTTGCATATTATGTTCTAATAGCATATCTTGAAGCTTTTCAAATTGCCTCTTATCTTCTGCACTACTATTACTATCTTTTTTATATGTATACATACAACCACTTTCTTCTATCCGTTCTTTCCAATCCACGAAAGGAAAGTTAAAATCTCCGGATAGGAGTATATTCCAGTCTTTATGGTTTCTACATATATCATCTATTTTTTCTATTATTATGTCAAACTCCTTAGTGTTTGGGGGTCTGTAAACTACAATATTCATTAGTTTTTCAAATTCAAATTCTACCGCAATCAATTCACATTCTGTGTTGCTGTATTTTTCACATACTTTTCCTTGATTTATGTCTCTTCCATATATTGCGGTTCCCCCTTGATTCCTATTTTTTCTGTCTGATCTATAAGTTTGGAAACCCTTTATCTGGTCATCACTGCCAGTCTCTTGGGAATACCATGTTTCACTTATATTTAATATATCTATTTTTTCAATTTGGGTTAGTTCTTCTAAGAACTCTATTTTCCTTTTAGAGTTAGGCCTACTCGTGACTAAACCCTGTGCATTCATTACTATTATGGTTTGTGTTTCATCCCCATTATTTAATATTGGTAATAATATGGATTCTCCCATGCTTCCTTCCTGTTCTGATATGCTGTTCTTTTCTTCATTTCCCGGAATTCTGCCATTAAAAAATCCAACTTTTCTTTCGCCTTCATATTTATTTGTGTGTGTATACCTACAACTGTCCCCATATCTGCACCAACCCCTGGCATTATAGATGCATTCTTTGTAGTTGGGCTCTAAATGTGCAGGTTTGGGTTGAAAGGCCTCATATCTTGGGGGTCTTGGTTCAAAGCGCGGTATATACACGGCCTGCTTTTTTGTTTCTTTTTTTGTTTCTTTTTTGCTTTCATTTTTCTCTTCAGTTTGCTGAGTTTTCTTACTTTCATTCATGGTTGCAGGATGCATATATCGACATTTTTTGTTGTAAATGCATCCCTTTCCTTCTTTTAGGTTTTTGCATATTTTTGGATGGAGATCTCTGCATTCGTCTCCATATCCGTCTAAATACGCACATTTACCATATATTTCATAATTATGGCATATCTTTGGATGCTTGTAGTAGCATTTTTCACCAAATCTGCAATTCCCTCTTTTCAGCATATTGCAGACTATATCCTTCTTTTCTATTTTTTCTTGTTCTTGCTCTTCCCTAAAATTATGTAGGTCCGGGTAGAGAGAGAGAGAGAGAGAGAGAGAGAGAGAGAGAGAGAGAGAGAGAGAGAGAGAGAGAGAGAGAGAGAGTTTGTATCAAAAAGGCAAAAATCAGGTGGGTAAGGTTTCTTCCCATCAAATAGAGAGAGAGAGAGAGAGAGAGAGAGAGAGAGAGAGAGAGAGAGAGAGAGGGGGGGGGGCAAAAAACAGCTGGGTAAAGTTTCTTCCCATCAAGTCATCAGAGAGAGAGAGAGAGAGAGAGAGAGAGAGAGAGAGAGAGTGGATCAAAGGCAAAAAAACAGGTGGGTTATAAGGCTTCTTCCCACTAAGTCATAATCCCAAAAATCCAACGAACCCTTCTTCTTTTGATGGAGGAGAATCCTTATATGTTCGATTCACCGAAGCGTATGTTGGCTTTTGTTAGGTCGGTTTCCTTTGGTGTTTAGTTCCAATATGGGTTCGAGTGTTTATGATAGAGACCCCATGGCAAAAAATATAGTAATTACAAAAGATAACTAGTTTTAATTTTTTCACAATTTTTTTCAAGTTATCAATCTCAATTAAAAAGAAATCATTATAAAAATACTTTGGATGAAAAGTTTTTTTTTATGCAAATTAGAAGGCAATCAAAGAACCCATACATATTAATCGAATTTTCTGAACATTATAACTACCTATGGTATCCCATATTATTATTATTATTCTTCGTCAGCCAAAACAAAAATTAGAGTCCGAAATAAATTAATCTATCGAACATAACTTTTTCAGAACCTGTAGGATTTATTTGTAGTGAAATCTCACAACCATTCATTGTTAGATATTATTTATTTCTAAATGAATGGCAGGCTTCCAAAAGTCACAATACCGAAAGTTTATTTTTCCTCTATATATCACAGTTGCTAGAAGTCAGCTTCCTCTTATGATTTTTTCTTGGCTTTTCGTTTGACAGATAATTATTCTCTCTCTCTCTCTCTCTCTCTCTCTCTCTCTCTCTCTCTCTCTCTCTCTCTCTCTCTCTCTCTCTCTCTCTCTCTCTCTCTCTCTCTCATTGTTATTTATTTCTTTGTCCCTTTTTATCAAAGTATTAATCCAGTGGAGTCATCTTTATGTGAATGTATTTGTTATTATTATTATTATTATTACTTTCTAAGCTACAACCCTAGTTGGGAAAGTAGGATGTTAATAGCCCAGTGAGGAAAGGAAACAAGGAAAAATTAAATTTTATAAGAGAAGAAACAACATAAAAAATAAATATCTCCTATAAAAACTTTTAAACAACAAGAGGAAGAGAAACAAGACGGAACAGCGTGCCCGAATGTACCCTCAAGCAAGAGAACTCTAATCCAAGATAGTAGAAGACCATGGTACGGAGGCTATGGCACTGCCCAAGACTAGAGAACAATAGTTTGATTTTGGAGTGTCCTTCTCCTAGAAGAGCTGCTTACCACAGCTAAGGAGTCTCCTCTACCCTTAACAAGAGGAAAGTAGCCACTAAACAATTACGGTGCAGTAACCCCTTGGGTGAAGAAGAATTGTTTGGTAATCTCAGTGTTGTCAGGTGTATGGGGACAGAGGAGAATAAGTAAAGGATAGGCCAGACTATTTGCAGTGTGTGTGTGTAGGCAAAGGTAAAATGAACCGTAACCAGAGAGAAGGATCCACTGCAGTACTGTCTGGCCAGTCAAAAGACCCCAAAACTCACTAGCGGTAGTATCTCAACGGGTGGTTGGTGCCCTGGCCAACTTACTACCCGCGATCTAATGCATTTGTCTTTCACACTTCTTTCCCGTTATCTCTATTCTAAACTCTCACATATATAGTCATTACAGGGTTTCGTAGGTTCTTTTATATCTTTAATTCAGGACTTTACCTCTTATGTTCGCTTGATCCTTTCAGATCCATCTTTCTGCCCTATTTTTTAATTTTGTTACTATTGTTACTATTGTTAAAATATTTTATTTTTCCTTATTTCCTTTCCTCACTGGGCTATTTTCTCTGTTGGGGCCCCTGGGCTTATAGCATCCTGCTTTTCCAACTAGGGTTGTAGCCTAGCATTTAATAGTAATAAATAATAATAATAGACGTAAACTGAAAATATACAGGAGACGAAAATGGAAATCATTATAATGCAGAGTTTTGTTGCATGGCAGATTTTACTGAAAATTCTGGATTTTTATGTTGAATGAATGGAAAAGGGAATCGGGAATTAAAAAAAAAAAAATCTGGAATTTTGAAATATCGCCAGAAAGCATTGTAACCTCAATATTACACAGTATTATAGAAGTTTTATTCCAGCTGTAACCAGATTGTGGAACACTATTCCGTATCTGGCGGTTCAATCGACGGAACTTTAGTAGTTCAAACATAATTCTCGTTTCATAGTTGTTATATGACTGGTCCATTTTAACTTTGCTACTTATCTTAGAGTATTCAATACACTTTTATTACTTCTCTTTTATAGTTCGTTATTTCTGTCTTTTTTCGCATAGTGGCGCGTTCTTTTTTTTAGTCTTTTGGCTAGTAGCATTCTGCTTTCCCTCCAGGGTTGTGGCTTGGTTACTACTACTACTACTACTACTACTACTACTACTACTACTACTACTACTACTACTACTACTACTAACTACTACTACTACTAATAATAATAATAATAATAATAATAATAATAATAATAATACATACATACATACATACATACATACATATACCAAGGCACTTCCCCCAATTTTGGGGGTTAGCCGACATCAAACAAATGAAACAGAAAAGGGGACCTCTCCTCTCTACGTTCCTCCCAACCGGTTAAAGTTAAAAGATCCAAGAAATATAATAAATAATTCAAGTGCATCGGTTTGTACCCTTTAAAAATAAAGTAATTCCCACGAGATGACAATGAACGTTCTTCCTAAAAATGCTGATCGAAAGGAAGAGTTCCAGGAGTTGTGTGTCTGGGTCCCGGAGGATCCAACTGTAAGATGACTCCCATGAGGGAGAACGAGGCCTTGAGTTGGAGAATATTTCATAGTGAAAATATCTTTTAAAATTACGAGTATAGAATTAAAGAAAGGTTTCCTATATTATTTTTTTATTTGCTTAACATTCAGTATGATCAACAACTCCAGTAGAACTTCAAAAGTTCAAAGTTGCAGCAAATGCTTTTATGTTGAATAGGCAGACATAAGACTTTTTATAGTTATATATGAATTATCTGCTTTAAGGTTGTTAATGTTTTTTAAAATATTTTATTTTCATTTTTCATCACTTCTTATATCGTTTGTTTATTTCCTTGTTTCCTTTCCACATAAGGCTATTTTTCCCTGTTGGAGCCCTTGGGCTTATAGCATCTTGCTTTTCCAACTGGGGTTGTAGCTTAGCTAGTATTAATGATAATAATAATAATAATAATAATAATAATAATAATAATAATAATAATAATAATAATAATAATGAGTATAATAATTAATAATAATAATAATAATAAAAGCCTGGTTGCAAGGCAAGTTGTGTGGCAAACTAAAATCGTGGAAGAGCGAAGTTGAAAAGATATCTGACGGACTAACTAAAAATGAAAGATTTCGGAAAGTGAGAGAGGATGACTTAAAGTTGGTGACCTGTTCCATCTTCTCTTGATATGTTTCGCCTCTCATTCTGGAATCTTCCTACGCATTCTGCCATTGTGCGTTCATCTTAAATCAGCGAAAGAACATACAATACCTTGAAATTCTAAGTAACGCAATATTACCGCCCCCCCCCGTGGGGGAAAAAAGAGGCGTGTATATATATATATATATATATATGTATATATATACATATTCAAATAAGCCATATATATTTTTTATATATTAATGTCTGGATTCTCTTAACGACCTCGGGATCAGAGCTCCAGGCGAAATCACACAAAGACAAGAGCTTGGCTCCGACCGGGAATCGAACCCTGTCTATATAAGCTTGCCGACCAGGGTTCGATTCCCGGCCGGAGCCAAGCTCTTGTCTTTGTGTGATTTCGCCTGGGGCTCTGATCCCGAGGTCGTTAAGAGAATCCAGACATTAATATATCAAAAATATATATGGCTTATTTGAATATGAAAAACACGTAAAAATGTGCAAAATTTATTATATATATATATATATATATATATATATATATATATATATATATATATATATATATATATATATATATATATATAAACAGATTATCCCCGTGGGGGAAAGGAGGCATATATAGAAGAGATGAATTAATGAAAGTGTGAATGGCTAGAAGGATGAATAAGAGAGAGAGAGAGAAAGAGAGAGAGAGAGAAGAACAATGTGCTATTTTGACTGCATCTAGCTGTGTTGTAATAGAGTGTATTAAAAAGGAAAACGATACGGCATTATTATTATTATTATTATTATTATTATTATTACTTGCTAATCTACAACCCCAGTTGGAAAAGCAGGATGCTATAAGCCCACGAGCTCCAATAGGGAAAATACCCAAGTGAGGAAAGGAAACAAGGAAAAATAAAATATTTAGGAAGAGTAACAACATTAAAATAAATATCTCCTATATATCATCATCTATTGACGCAAGGGGCCTCGGTTAGATTTCGCCAGTGGCCTCTATCTATCTCCTGTATAAACTATGAAAACTTTAACAAAACAAGAGGGAGAGAAACAAGACAGAACAGCGTGCCCGAGTGTACCCTGAAGCAAGAGAACTCTAACGTAAGACAGTGGAAGACCATGGTACAGAGGCTATGGCACTACCCTAGACTAGAGAACAATAGTTTGATTTTGGAGTGTCCCTCTCCTAGAAGAGCTGCTGATCATAGCTAAAGTCTCTTCTACCCTCAACAAGAGGAAAGTGGCCACTGAACAATTACAGTACAGTAGTTAACCCCTTGAGCGAGGAGAATTGTTTGGTAATCTCAGTGTTGTCAGGTGTATGAGGACAGAGGGGAATAAGTAAAGAATAGGCCAAACTACTTGCCGTGTGTGCGTAGTGAAAGGGAAAATGAACCGTAACCAGAGAGATGGATCCAATGTAGTACTGTCTGACCAGTCAAAATACCTCCATAACTCTCTAGCGGTAGTATCTCAACGGGTGGCTAGTGCCCTGGCCAAACTACTACCCACTACAGAGAGAGAGAGAGAGAGATATGAAAAGGGTCTCCACCAGATAAGATTCTCGGTAGTAAAACTCCCATAAAATGTGTACGATGCCTCGAGGCTTCTTTTCCCCAGAAATTCCTGGTAATTCGCACAATGGAAGCAAGTAGCAATTTCCGTAACGACACGAGCCGGTCGCGAAGAGTCTTAGCTTATGGACAATAAAAACAAAAGTCTGCGCAATGAACGGGGATTAACTTGGGAGCCCTTACGACCTCGTCACTCCTCACAAACACCTCGGAGAAATGAAAGCCAAAAGTAAGGCATGAATTTTAATGATGAAATCGTGTACGTGATACTGGGGGAATGATGTTGCCTATTTTGCTTTTAATTCTCTCTCTCTCTCTCTCTCTCTCTCTCTCTCTCTCTCTCTCTCTCTCTCTCTCTCTCTCTCTCAATGGGCTAGTCTTACCCCTGATATTCTCCTTCAGTTATCTCTTATTATTGTTATTATTATTATTATTATTATTATTATTATTATTATTATTATTATTATTATTAGCCAAGCTACAACCTTAGTTGAAAAAGCAGAATGCTATAGACCCTAGGGCTCCAACAGGGAAACTTGCCCTGTGAGGAAAAAAAGAATAAGGAAACAGATTGAGTAGTGTTCTTGAAATAATACCACAGTGACGGCTCATATCATCTTTACTGACACTTACACAGAATAGTCGGGCCTATTCTTTACACATTCTCCACTTTCCCCATACCCTTAACAACACTGAAATTACCTAACAATTCTTCTATAATTCCTCTTCTCTCAAGATGTTAACTACTGCACTGCAATTGTTCAGTGGCTACTTTCCTCTTGGTAGAGGTAGAAGGGACTCCCTAGCAATGGTAAGCAGCAGCTCTCTTAGGAGGACACTCCAAAACCAAACTATTGTCCTCTAGTCTTTGGTAGTGCCATAGCTTCTGTATCATGGTCTTCCACTGCCATGGGTTAGAGATTTGCTTGAGGGTACACTCGAGCACACTATTCTATTTTGTTTCTCTTCCTCTTTTATTTTTGAAGTTTTTATCGTCTTGTTATTTTCAAGTTTTTATAGTTTATATATGAAAGATTTTATTTTAATTTTATTATTGTTATTAAAATTCTCTTATAGTTTTTCCTTATTTTATTTCCTCACTGGGCTATTTTCCCCGTTGGAGCCCTTGGGCTTATAGCATCCCGCTTTTCCAACTCGGGTTGTAGCTTAGCCATTAATAATAATAATAATAATAATAATAATAATAATAATAATAATAATAATAATAATAATCTTGCCATGTACTATTGTTCATTGAACTTTTAATTTGTCTCATCTTTCTTTTTTTATGAATTTGGTCATTTTATCTTCATTTAGAGGGGTATTCTTTTCAGAAATTTTTCTTAATGTCAGATCAAAAGACTTCTTTACTCACTCGTAAATTATCATTCCCTCTTTATTCTTCCATTTTTTTGGTATTTTTAATCTTTCTCTTCGATATCTCGCGTTTCTTTCAATGGTTGGTTATTAACTTCTTCAGTGTCGTTCTAAAGTTATAACATAAAAGTAGGATGAGTCACAAAATTGAAAATTTATTTATAGATTTACTTCTGAAAGTTGGTAGTGGCCTCTTGAAAATACCATTTGTTCCGACACGAATACTTTACCTCGAATTACCTCTTCGGAGGGTCCTTGGACCTCTCTCAATCTCGACCAAGATTTCCCGTGCTACCCCCCCCCTATCTCGCTCCCGATAGTTCCTACCCCCGCCGCCAGGATAATTCCTGCGGCCCGGATTAGGGCAGGTCACTGCTTTTCCCGGGACAGGATCTCATTAAGTCCTTGGTCGTGAGATGCGAATCATCTCACTCTCTCTCGGTTAAACTCTCGATCCTTTGGCGCGTTGTGATCCCACGTGTTCCCAGTGTACGGACTTGTGTTTTTTCGCAGTGTACCTCCCAAGTGTTCCTGTGCGTTCACTTTTCAACCGTGTCCTTACCCGGTGTTTAATTCATTTCCTTAGTGCTTGTGTCGTGCGTTGTGTGCGTTATGGAACTGTATTCCTTGATTTTCTTCAAGGAATTGATAGCTGAAAGGAAAACTTTTTACAAGAAATCGTTCTTCCTCCCCTTATCCTCGGTGTTGCCGTGTAGGGGCAGCTTATGTTCCTCTTCAACCACGTGTCAGGACTACTGGTCCTGGAACGTAGTGCAGTGAGTGCACTTCGGCACTAAAAGGAAGAATACATCCAAGAGGCTCGTAGGAAGACGAGCCTCTCTTCGCCAACTTAATTCCCGATGCCTCGTCGAATAGAGATTCTTATACAGCCATCTTCCCCTACCCAGAGTAGGGGACGAGGTAAGTCAGTTGAGGGGAAGTGCCCATTGCTCTTCCCCAAGAATTTGAGTGGGTGCGGTATAGCACCAAGAGGAAGTGGGCGACGAAGGGTTCGCCTAAGAAGACTAGCGCCGGGCGTCCCGCCGGGCTGAGCTTCCCTACCACCCTCTCCTACCCAGAGTAGGAGACGAGGTTGGTTTATTGTGTAGAAGATAACTCTTAAGAAGTAGTTCGAGGTAAGTACTACTTTCGGGAGTGTGTGGGGAGACGGAGTCCTGGTGCAAGTAGGCCACGTCTCCTCTGATGACCCCATGTGGGGGAAAATGTCTCTAATTCTTCTCCAGTCTCTTAGCGTATTTTTCAGTCTCTTCTGCAGCCGAGGGCCTCGCCGAGAAAGAGCCCCCCAGGTCTGTCTTGCAGCGTCCCCCGGACCGACAACCCAGGGTTTTTTCTCACCACGAAGGCCATCCTCCAGACGCAGATATAACCCTCGCAGGGAGAAATGCGAGAAGGCCTCTTCAGGCAGGCGTAAGACCGCGAAGCCTCCGGTTCACCCCGCCAACGGGTGTAACCGAGCTTCTTTACGGGCAGCCTGGCCGAATCAGCACAGCTGGTTCGGCCCTCGGACTTAAAAGGAACGGTTCCCTCCGTCGGGTCAGCCCACGAGGATCCGCGTCCGCGTCCCCCAGCCCGCCCGCAGGTGTAAGCGGGCTTATTTACGGGCAGCCTGGCCGAACCAGCACAGCTGGCTCGGCCCTCGGACATAAAAGGAACGGTTCCCTCCGTCGGGTCAGCCCACGAGGATCCGCGTCCGCGTCCCCCAGCCCGCCCGCAGGTGTAAGAGGGCTTATTTACGGGCAGCCTGGCCGAACCAGCACAGCTGGTTCGGCCCTCGGACGTAAAAGGAACGGTTCCCTCCGTCGGGTCAGCCCACGGGGATCCGCGTCCGCGTCCCCCAGCCCGCCCGCAGGTGTAAGCGGGCTTATTTACGGGCAGACAGGCCGAATCAGCACAGCTGGCTCGGCCCTCGGACTTAAAAGGAACGGTTCCCTCCGTCGGGTCAGCCCACGGGGATCCGCGTCCGCGTCCCCCAGCCCGCCCGCAGGTGTAAGCGGGCGTATTTACGGGCAGCCTGGCCGAATCAGCGCAGCTGGTTCGGCCCTCGGACTTAAAAGGAACGGTTCCCTCCGTTGGGGCAGCCCACGAGGATCCGCGTCCGCGTCCCCCGGAGAAAATACACGAACAGTAGTCCTCGACGGTACGGCGTTGCCGGTTCTGACCCCGAACCGGGTGCGGAGCTCCCCGCCGGGGAAACCGGTACCACCGCAAGGGAGTGCCTGGGATTCCAGAACCGAAGCGACCGGGGAGTGCCCTATTGGAATCGATTAAAAAAAAAAAAAAAAAAAAAAAAAAAAGACGGAAACCCATTCATGTTTTATATTGAGATGATCATCTTTTTCTTTTACATGATTGCCTTTACACGAATGTGTCTACTCTTCATGTTCTTTCAGGTATTACACTTGAAAGGATATCGATCGTCATGAGCAATAAATCTCTTAGGTATTGACATCATTAGACATCTAGAATAATTCTTAACGAGAAGCCCAGACTTCAGGGACCCTGATAGTCGTGAAGCTAAATAGTCTGCAATAAGTTATTATTGTTGTTGTTGTTATTATTATTACTTGCTAAACTACAACCCTAGTAGGAAAAGCAGGATGCTATAAGTCCCGGGGCCGTAACAAGGAAAATAGCCCAGCGAGGAAAGGAAACAAGGAAAAATAAAATATAAGAACAGTAACAACATTAAAATAAATCTTTCATAAATAAATTATAAAACTATAAGTCCAGCAAGGCCTTCAACCCTTAGGTTAGTGACTTTTCAGTCTCTCACACTAACAGCTAACTGGGTGTTCTGGAAGCGAAACACTGTTCTGGCGTAAGTGTCTTGGTAGGCACCAGACAGGGGGACGCGACCCATCGCAGCTTTCCCTTGGGGGGAGAATCTCTGTTTCCTCGGAAGGAACGAGAAACCATAGTGGAGAAGTTCTTGAAATAGAAGGAGGCTAACGTCCCCAGACCTACGACTCCTAGGAGACCACCCTAGAAGAGATCTGTCTCGGATAGTGCCGCGACACCCCAAGCATCTACCAGCACTACGGGGAGAGAAGCCCTCGTCCTCCTGGTCCGCAACGCCTCAGCCCCTCCACAGGGGAGCTCCAGCGCCTTCTAGCTCCTTCAGGTCGGGTTACCCCGCCTCTAGGGGAGGCAGGTCAGGCCTCCCCTCTAGAAGAAGGGAAGAGTGGGAGGCTCCCTATCCCCACCCAACCTTCGGGTTGGAGGATGACTCAGGCGTCATTGGCAAGCATGGAGGGCTCAAGGAGCGGAACCTTGGACAGTGTCCTTACTAAAGAAGGGCTACGGACTTCCATTCCTAACGGAACC
Source organism: Palaemon carinicauda (assembly GCF_036898095.1). Lineage (NCBI taxonomy): Eukaryota > Metazoa > Arthropoda > Malacostraca > Decapoda > Palaemonidae > Palaemon > Palaemon carinicauda. The sequence continues at coordinate 127,501,480 of NC_090740.1, read as the reverse complement.
ACCCACGCCTTTTCCGGCCAACCGGATAGATGGCTAGATCCTAAAGACCCGTTAAAGAGGACCGCCCTTCAAGAGGAGGTGTTGTCCATGCTAGAGAAGGGTACCATGGAAGAAGTTCTTCTCCCAGGACCAGGTGTCTACAGTCGACTATTCCTGGCAGAGAAAGCGACCGGGGGGGGGGGAGGCCGGTTATAGATCTGTCAGCTCTCAACAGGTTCGTCAAGATGACGGACTTCTAAATGGACACGCAGAATTCGGTCCTGCTGTCCTTGAGGGAGAAAGCTTGTAGAATTCCATCGACCCCAAGGACGCATACTTCCAGATTCCGGTCCACACCTCGGGTCGGAGGTTCCTCCGGGTGAAATAGGGTTCCCAGTTCCTGCAATTCAGGACCCCTTTTTCTTTGGTCTGTCAACAACGCCCAAAGTGTTCGTGAGAGTCCCCACGGCTGTCGCAGGGGGGCCCACGAACGAGGCATTCGCCTTAACCTGGACGGCTGGTAGCTTCTTCCCGCCTCAAAGGTCCTCTTGGAGGAACAAGGGAGAAGTCTCCTCCAGTTTGGCAAGGATCTGGGGAACTGAATCAACCCGAAGTAGCAAAATCTATCCCCTTCCACCGGAATGAACTACTGGGGAATAACATTAGACCTTTTTTCGGGGAGAATTTTTCCCTTCGGAGAATAAGGTATGACACCTCAGGCTCATTAGTCAGCCGTTCCTACTGTTCACAGACGCCTCCAACCAGAGATGGGGAGCCCTTCCCCTCGACGAAGCGGCACGAGAGACCTGGTTGGAAGGGGAGAGACAACTCCACACAATGTCCTGGAGTTGGAAGTAGTCCAGAAGGCATGCCTACACTTCGCAAGTCTGCTAAAGGGGAACTCCGTGGCGTGGATGAGCGACAACACCACGGTAATGGCATACATAAACAAGCAGGGTACTTGTAATCGAAGGAGTTGGGCGATCTCACCATAGAGAATCTAGACTGAGTGATAGGGAATCAAGGGGTGATGTTAGCAAGGTTCTTTCCCGGAAAGTAAATCGCCCTGGCCGACGGCCTCAGCAGAATGGGCCACATAGTAGGGACAAAATGGTCCCTTCCCCCAGGAATAGCCAAGCTCATCATTCAACGATGGGGCTCCCCGGTGGTTGACCGCTTTGCAACAACCTCAACGCCCAACTCCCAGTCTATTGCCCCCTGTACCAGACCCCGAAAGATTCCTTAGAAGACTCTTTTCAGAACAAGTGGGACAATCTGGATGTGTACGTTTTCCCCCTTTTCACGCTGATAAGACATGGGCTCAGCAGAATAAAGGTGGCTCGAAGCCTACAGATGACTTTGGTAGCGCCCTGGTGGCTAGACAGAGAGAGTAGTTCGCGGACCTAAAGACCTATCGAGTCAACCGCCGTGGCCTCTGTCCGTCAGGTCAGATCTACTGAGTCAACCGCACTTCCTCAGGTTCCACGACAACCCTCTCTCTCTTCGCCTTCACGCCTGGAGACTATCGAGCGACTCCTGAAGAAGGAGGGGTACTCCTCCTCCACAGCCAAGAGGATGTCCCTATACCTAAGAAAATCCTCTACCGTAGTCTACCAGGCGAAGTGGGCCGCCTTTACGAAATGGTGCGCGACAAAACAAATAAGACCTCTCAAAGCCTCGGTCCCTGACATAGCTGATTTTCTAGTGTACCTTAGGGATAAAATAGGAATGCCAATCCCGGCTATTAAAGGAGTACGAGCAGCCTTAGGCCAAGTCTTTCTCCTGAAAGGCATCGACCTGGGGACCTCAAGACACATAGGGATGCTGATTAGAAGTTTCGAACAATCCTGCCCTCCCCAAGCCAGGAGAGTGCCTAGATGGGACCTGGCCAAGGTCCTGAAAATGTTGTGTCGTCCGACCTTTGAACCACTCAGAGATATCGGGGACAAAGGTCTCACCCTCAAGACAGTCTTCTTGCTAGCCTTAGCTTCGGCTAAGAGGGTAGGTGAGATCCACGGTCTCTCCTACGACGTGGCACACTCCAAAGGGTGGAAGGAGGTATCTTTCAAGTTCGTACCCTCCTTTGTAGCAAAGACTCAGAACCCAGCAGTCTGGGACCCGAGGTTTGAAGGTTTCTCTTTTCCAGCCATCCCCAAGACAGGCAATACGGACGACCTGAAGTTATGCCCGGTCAGGACGATCAGGAAATACCTGGAAAGGACGGCCCATCTCCGTCCGGGTGCCAAGAACCTCTTCGTCTCTTCAGGCGTTAATAAGAAGCAAGTGTCCAAGAACACTATTTCCTTCTGGCTGAGACAAGTCATCACTAGGGCTTATGATGAAGACAAGGTGGCAGTACCAGGCACTCCCCGTCCCCATGACATCAGAGGCCTGAGCACTTCCTTGGCCTTTGAGAGAAATATGGCAGTGGGCCAGATCCTGCAGGCCGGCACTTGGTCACACCAGTCGACCTTCACGGCCCACTAACTCAAAGACTACTCAAGAAAGTCTTTGGATGGATTCTCCATTGGGACAGTCATCGCCGCCCTCCAAGCTGTGTAGTGGCAGGCTGGAAGACGTCCCCAACAAGTGAATAGTCTCATCCCTACTTCGTCAGGAGAAGACTCAGTAGAGAAAATGTCAAGAGGTAACCCTAAAATTATAAGCGTAAGTTTTCCCTGCTACCCCCTATCCGCTCTCTGTACCCCCGCATTACGTAGCCCTCCAGGCACCATGTGCCTAACCAAGTGGCAGAATGGCTCTCCCGCCTCCTAAAGTGTAAGTCTCCGAAGAGGTAATTCGAGGTAAAGTATTCGTGTCGGAACAAATGAAAAATTTTAAGTAATTTTTATTTTTCCTAACATACTTACCGAGAATTACCTCTGAGTAATGGCCCTCCCTTCCGTCCCCGAGTGCCATTCTTCTATTGCCGAGTCGGGCTAAACGGAGGACTTAATGAGATCCTGTCCCGGGAAAAGCAGTGACCTGCCCTAATCCGGGCCGCAGGAATTATCCTGGCGGCGGGGGTAGGAACTATCGGGAGCGAGATAGGGGGGGGTAGCACGGGAAATCTTGGTCGAGATTGAGAGAGGTCCAAGGACCCTCCGAAGAGGTAATTCTCGGTAAGTATGTTAGGAAAAATAAAAATTACTTAAAATTTTTCATATTTGCTGAAATGAATATCGGTATTATATATATTCGCTTAATAACAATAAAATAACATTCTCACACAGACACATTACGAAACACACACACACATATATATATATATATATATATATATATATATATATATATATGTATGTATGTATGTATGTATATATATACATATATATATATGTATGTATATATGTGTACATATGTGTATATGTATATATATATAAATATATAAATATATATATATATATATATATATATATATATATATATATATATATATATATATATATATATATATATCAGCAACAGTTTGAAAATTACAGTTTTAACTTTTTTTTTTAGAAAGATGGAAACGTCATCAGCTTTTGTTAGATCATTTAGTTAACAAACACTTGAATGCATTTTCTAAAGTTTGTTTGTCAACATGAGTTCTTTCTTGCTTCGACTAAAATTGCTACTCTACTTTCATAACTTATGGAATAATGATTTTTATAGGAATTCATATAATATATTTCTGAGCATTTAAGTCCAACTTATCTGGGAATTTCATGAAACTGCAAATATAACCCAAAATCCCATACCCTTCTCCTGCTTTTATTCTCAATCCCATACCCTTCTCCTGCTTTTATTCTCAATCCCATACCCTTCTACTGCTTTTATTCTCAATCCCATACCCTTCTCCTGCTTTTATTCTCAATCCCATACCCTTCTCCTGCTTTTATTCTCAATCCCATACCCTTCTCCTGCTTTTAATCTCAATCCCATACCCTTCTCCTGCTTTTAATTTCAATCCCATACCCTTCTCCTGCTTTTATTCTCAATCCCATACCCTTCTCCTGCTTTTATTCTCAATCCCATACCCTTCTCCTGCTTTTATTCTCAATCCCATACCCTTCTCCTGCTTTTATTCTCAATCCCATACCCTTCTCCTGCTTTTATTCTCAATCCCATACCCTTCTCCTGCTTTTATTCTCAATCCCATACCCTTCTCCTGCTTTTATTCTCAATCCCATACCCTTCTCCTGCTTTTATTCTCAATCCCATACCCTTCTCCTGCTTTTATTCTCAATCCCATACCCTTCTCCTGCTTTTATTCTCAATCCCATACCCTTCTCCTGCTTTTATTCTCAATCCCATACCCTTCTCCTGCTTTTATTCTCAATCCCATACCCTTCTCCTGCTTTTATTCTCAATCCCATACCCTTCTCCTGCTTTTATTCTCAATCCCATACCCTTCTCCTGCTTTTATTCTCAATCCCATACCCTTCTCCTGCTTTTATTCTCAATCCCATACGCTTCTCCTGCTTTTATTCTCAATCCCATACCCTTCTCCTGCTTTTATTCTCAATCCCATACCCTTCTCCTGCTTTTATTCTCAATCCCATACCCTTCTCCTGCTTTTATTCTCAATCCCATACCCTTCTCCTGCTTTTATTCTCAATCCCATACCCTTCTCCTGCTTTTATTCTCAATCCCATACCCTTCTCCTGCTTTTATTCTCAATCCCATACCCTTCTCCTGCTTTTATTCTCAATCCCATACCCTTCTCCTGCTTTTATTCTCAATCCCATACCCTTCTCCTGCTTTTATTCTCAATCCCATACCCTTCTCCTGCTTTTATTCTCAATCCCATACCCTTCTCCTGCTTTTAATCTCAATCCCATACCCTTCTCCTGCTTTTATTCTCAATCCCATACCCTTCTCCTGCTTTTAATCTCAATCCCATACCCTTCTCCTGCTTTTATTCGCAATCCCATACCCTTCTCCTGCTTTTATTCTCAATCCCATACCCTTCTCCTGCTTTTATTCGCAATCCCATACCCTTCTCCTGCTTTTATTCTCAATCCCATACCCTTCTCCTGCTTTTATTCGCAATCCCATACCCTTCTCCTGCTTTTATTCTCAATCCCATACCCTTCTCCTGCTTTTATTCTCAATCCCATACCCTTCTCCTGCTTTTATTCTCAATCCCATACCCTTCTCCTGCTTTTATTCTCAATCCCATACCCTTCTCCTGCTTTTATTCTCAATCCCATACCCTTCTCCTGCTTTTATTCTCAATCCCATACCCTTCTCCTGCTTTTATTCTCAATCCCATACCCTTCTCCTGCTTTTATTCTCAATCCCATACCCTTCTCCTGCTTTTATTCTCAATCCCATACGCTTCTCCTGCTTTTATTCTCAATCCCATACCCTTCTCCTGCTTTTATTCTCAATCCCATACCCTTCTCCTGCTTTTATTCTCAATCCCATACCCTTCTCCTGCTTTTATTCTCAATCCCATACCCTTCTCCTGCTTTTATTCTCAATCCCATACCCTTCTCCTGCTTTTATTCTCAATCCCATACCCTTCTCCTGCTTTTATTCTCAATCCCATACCCTTCTCCTGCTTTTATTCTCAATCCCATACCCTTCTCCTGCTTTTATTCTCAATCCCATACCCTTCTCCTGCTTTTATTCTCAATCCCATACCCTTCTCCTGCTTTTATTCTCAATCCCATACCCTTCTCCTGCTTTTATTCTCAATCCCATACCCTTCTCCTGCTTTTATTCTCAATCCCATACCCTTCTCCTGCTTTTATTCTCAATCCCATACCCTTCTCCTGCTTTTAATCTCAATCCCATACCCTTCTCCTGCTTTTATTCTCAATCCCATACCCTTCTCCTGCTTTTAATCTCAATCCCATACCCTTCTCCTGCTTTTATTCTCAATTAACAAGTCTTAAAGTTCATCTTTACAAATAATCCCTTAAGTACCAAAATACATTTACTCCTCCCTGCATCGAGTTTTCCTTTGTTCGAGACTCACTTAGCAACATAGCTTCTCTCCTATAGAGAGATCTTCCTCTCCATCTCTATAATTCAGTGTCACATGGGATTATCATCTGTACACGGAGTTAGATTGCCTCCTTACCCTGCTGGAGGTGGGGGTGGGAGTGGGGGGAAGGGCCCCATTCATCACCATCCCTTCGGCAAGAATGGATGTTGCAGTTATCTTGAATGATGTCATTAGGAACTGTAATCGTTCGTAGAACTTGCTGTTACGTTTTTACTTACGTATTTTTTGTTTTTTTTTAATTATTTGTTTTTAATTATAAGTGGATTGTACGGTTTTGTTTTCCTATAATATTATTGAATATGATTTTAAATATATCAAACGCCAGAGTCTAATGGTCTTTTTTTCTTTGCATAAATATCATATTTCTGCTCTTGAGCTTAAAGCAAAAATATTTTTAAATTTGATATGGATATATTCTTAAAATATATCAAACACTAGAGGCTAATGCACTCACATTCTTAGATAAGTTTTTTTTTTTTTTTTTTTTTTTTTTTTTTTTTTTTTTATTCTTGGACTGCAAAGCAAAGTCATTTGTAAATTTAATAGGGAGATGATTTTAATCATACTGTGAACTTTAGAATTACGTCTGGTGGCTTGTTATTTTTTTATTTAATTTTTTTATAGCGTGAAACATTTTAATTCTGAGTGGAAATTGATGCTTACATTTCAAATCATGGCATCTAAACCTCCAGTTTTACTTATGAGA
>NC_090740.1:127487297-127492297 GCF_036898095.1 Palaemon carinicauda | reverse complement strand
ACCTAATGTGTTTCTCAAAAGTAAATTTTCTGTCGAGAATCACACCTAAAATTTTTAAAGTCATACAAAGTTAAAGAAACATTATCAATACTGAGATCCGGATGTTGAGGAGCCACTGTTCTAGACCTACTTACAATCATACTTTGAGTTTTGTTAGGATTCAACTTTATACCCCATAATTTGCACCATGCACTAATTTTAGGTAGATCTCTGTTAAGGGATTCACCAACCCCAGATCTACATTCAGGGGATGGAATTGATGCAAAGAGAGTAGCATCATCTGCATATGCAACAAGCTTGTTTTCTAGACCAAACCGCATGTCATGTGTATATAGTATGAAAAGTAATGGGACAAGAACACTACCCTGTGGAACACCGGATATCACATTCCTGCACTCACTATGGTGCCCATCAACAACACCCTTTTGAGATCTATTACATAAAAAATCCATAGTAATGCTAAAAAATCCATAATAATGCTAAGAAACGACCCACTCACTCCTAACTGTTTGAGTTTGAAAACAAGGGCCTCATGATTAACACGGTCAAAGGCAGCACTAAAATCAAGGCCAATCATACGAACTTCCTGACCACAATCAAGGGATTTCTGTACAGCATTGGAGATTGTAAGAAGGGCATCACATGCTCCAAGGCCTTTACGAAAACCAAATTGCAAACTAGGGAATAGATGAGTACTTTCAGCAAAACTATTAAGACGTTTTGCCAGAGACGTTCAAAAACTTTAGATAATACGGGAGTCATGGAAATTGGGCGGTAATCAGTTGGACTTAAGGTACCACAAACACATTTACATAGAGGAGTAACATTACCAGCTCTCCAACAAGTGCTAAAAGCTCCTCTCCTTGGTAACTTGCGCAAAATAACAGATAACTTTGGAGCTAAGAAATCTGCAGTCTTTATAAAAAAACAATGGAAAAATACCATTCGGGTCTACACCACCATAAGCATCAAAGTCCACCAACAGAGCTTTAATTTCACGAGATCGAAAAGCTAAACTAGTTAGTTTAGCCTCAGGAAAACAGGATAAAGGAAGTTCAAGTTTTTCATTACTCTGTTTTCCGTCAAAAACATCAACCAAAAGGGTTGCCTTTTCCTTTGAACAGTGAGTGACTGAGCCATCTGGTTTAAGTAAAGGAGGAACTGTTCCATCCACACCAAAGAGTGCAGATTTAAGGGTAGACCACCGTTTATGTTCCTGAGTTGTGCCAGAAACGGTTTCTTTTATGGTTAAATTGCATTCCTTTTCAGTTGAAGCATAAACTCTGAGCAAAAGCTCTAAGATGAGTAAAGTTATTCCGGGTCAAATCTGATCTGTTACCCTTCCAAAGATGATAGGCCTCCTGCTTCTCCAAATAAGCAAGCCTACAATCCTCATTGAACCACGGTTATTATCATTATTATTAATCATTATTATTAATCATTGTTATTGTTATTATTATTATTATTGTTATTATTATTATTACTCAAAATTAGCTGATGTACATCTTGAGCAAGCTAATTGTAACAGAATAGTGCCCATGTAAGAAAAGAAAAGTAGAAGGAAAAAATTATTTGGTCCTCTCTCTCTCTCTCTCTCTCTCTCTCTCTCTCTCTCTCTCTCTCTCTCTCTCTCTCTCTCTCTCTCTCTCTCTCTCTCTCTCATTTTAGCTAGTTTATAAAAGGAAAAAATCATGTTAGAATAAAAAAATAGTATTTATAGGTTATTTTTATGAAGATTTATATCTGACGAATGACTGAAGATTGATGTTTTACGCCAATTGTGAAAAAGGGAGTTTTAACTAAGGGGTATCCGATATGATTTTGGATTATAAAAACTCCTGGAGACACTGATCTTTATAAAAACTTTCTATTGAGGAAAGTTCCAATGGGGGAAAGCCTTTTGTCGATTCTTATTTTATTTACTTTGATCAGTATCTCATATGCATGCTTTAATATTTTATATTTATACATATATATATATATATATATATATATATATATATATATATATATATATATAATGTGTGTGTACCCTACCTACCAAAATGCTTTATTAATCTTAAATTCTCAATTAATTTGGAAAGAGTTTATTTCTTCTCAACATATCCTCCACCCGAAACTTAAGCAATCATAAAGAACTAAATGACAAGTACTTAATCAGGCGCAGCAAAAAAAAAGAAAAAGAAGAAGAGAAGCCAGTGAGCCCCTGACCATCTCATTTAGGAAGCAGCTTAATTTATTCTACTACCAATAATTCCAACTAGTACACTGTTCCTGATAAAATACCACAGAGGCCACTTGGTATCCTTGTTCGCTCAGGGGAAAATCATGATGCTGGTATTGCCTGGAAGCAAGTAAAAAAGAAAAATAATCCTGAAAACATACGTTCCTACCCGCTACTATTTTGGATTCAACATTTTCCAGACAGTTTCCTCATTCCCACGATATTAGTGAATATGAATGACGCAATCCCAGTTCTGATGTGGTTTATATCATCCACGTCTCCCTCGGCTGATGATATGTTTGGACATCCCAACACTGGTTTGTCTTAGATGCTGCCCTTGGCCACCTTTTAATTCAATATCTATCTCGTGATTTTCAAGGACGTCATCCACATTCTTATGATGGGGAATCGACGCTTTTATGTATACTATGCTGTTTAATTTATAGAAATGTATAGAACTTTTAGAGGGGCTCTAGTAAATTTATACACTTGGGTCAAAATACATGTACTAACCGGACCATATATTGTTTGAATACATTGCTAGAGGCAAACGTATCAGAAGCCTTAAATGCATTTTTTCCTCTATCAATATAATTTTTAGTGACAATTCCCGTCCATATCGCTATCAATAACGGGGTAACAGGGAAATGAACGAATGAAATGCCTTCTGAAAATCTTCGTAGAGATATGATTAGAGAAGTTTAAGCGCTCTTATTTTTATCATTGGTGGGAAACAAGGAAAAAAAAAATCGAATTTGGGAACAGTATCTTTTGCACGGACCGGACCTGCAGACTAAAGATCAGAAAATACAGTGACCGAAGAATGATTATTGTTCCAGGGGCAAAGCGAAATGATTTTATTGATACTGTTTGTTAATGAAAGAAGCACTTCGAAAAGTGGGGAAAACAATATATTAAAACAAAAAGCCAGATATATTACACTTCAAGCGATATACCCATGTGAGTTTGTATGTGTGTGAGTATAATGAATAGCTACAATGATCTCTTTACCTTTCTTGTGATCCAAACGCTGTATGATTTTCCTGTCACTATTACGCTTCTCCCAAGGTTTGTGATTGATTGAAGGTCTCACTTAGGTGATGGGATTTGGCCGGCCGCACGTGTGCCTGTTTGAGAGCGTTTATTTATGGTTTTACACGTGCTGGTATGTTGATATCAGCCTATAGAAATCAAATCTATCTCCTATGTTAGTATGAGCCCTTTTATTCCTTTCTGCTGAAATTATTGCGGTAGTAGCAGAGAAAACCTGAGGCCTCGTTGAAAAAGAAAGAAATGATCTAGTTTCAAGTTCGTTCTTATACCTAACAGTTTGTGAAAGGAACTGCTATTGTAATTTTTTTTTTTTTTTTTTTTGTGCCTGAAACCGGATATTAGGGATTTATACTGTATGTTTATTTTTCTAATCGATTAATAAGGTATAACACGAATATTTTGAAGTTATATTAGAGCAAGTGTAGCTTTATCAATATAGGTTTCTTTCTCTTTCTCTGTAATATTACCTTTAAAATACATTTTTTTTATAACAAACTTAATGAATGAATTTTAAAAAATCAGCATTCATTTCCTGAACTTTACATCATACTGTACGTGATATTTTAGTGGTAGTTATGGCTTTTGTCTATTGATCTCATGAAAATATGAATTAAATTAATAAATTTGTGGTTGTGAACAGATAACATACAAATATGCTTTCATTTTCAGGCTGAATCGCACCATTACTAAAGGAGCCATCTATGATTACGAGCAACTCAACTGTGATCAAAAGGTTGGTGTTAACAGGTTTTAACTACTATCCTGCCAAATTAAAATATTTCAAAATTAAATGATTTTCTTGAAAATTTTATAACCATTTAAATGAAAGGTCTAACTAGGTCACTTTCTTTCAGAAACTGCTGAGTCAAGTACTGACTTGTCTTGATATGCGAACTCAACAACTGCGTATTAAGCTAGAAGGTTCGCGAGCGCAGATATGCAAACCAGGTCTCTCCTCCACGGGACCTTTGTCTAAAGACGCCATTACCTCCGCTGCAGAGACCATGGCCCTTGACGAACTCATGAAATGCCTGGAAGTTCTAGACACTATCCGGAGGATGGATTCAAAGGCCAAGGTCCCAGTTGTGCTCGTTTATCGAGAACGGAAACCTCGAACTCAGCACCGCCATGAAGAAAAAGGTCAAAGTAACAAAGTCGTATTTGCCAAAGAAAAACGCGATTTCCTCAGCCTTATGGGATTACCGGGAGCTATGATTACTGAAAAGGGCTTAAACTTTACAGTCAGGCCAAATACTGCTACAGCAATCCGTAAGTTACAAGAAGAAGACAAAAACAACAGTGAAAACCAGGCCAGAGATACCACCGACGTAGGTGAGATAGAACCAGATGAGAAAAATGGCGGAACTGCCGTCCAGGTTGACGAAGATGACTCTGATTCGCCTAAAACTGTCAAAAAGAATCTTCTGAACTATATCCCGTTCATGAAAAAGACTTCGGTTGGTCCCCACCCGGCTACAGAAGACCCGGATGAACGGGATACTGAAGAGGGAGACGAAGAGGAAGAAGAAGAAGAAGCAGCTGATGCCAGATCTACTCTCAGTTGCGACACTTGTAGTTCTGCCGGGAGCAGTGACACTGAAGAGGAATTTGAAGACGACACAGATACCCCCGTTTCGGGAGCTACGTATGCACATAAGGAAACGGTTCTGCCTCCACCTTTCAAAGAAATAGGGTCGACATACGTCACTTTGGCGATGGAGAA
>NC_090740.1:127457297-127482297 GCF_036898095.1 Palaemon carinicauda | reverse complement strand
CAAGATTAGAGAACAATGGTTTGATTTTGGAGTGTCCTTCTAGAAGAGTTGCTTACGATAGCTAAAGAGTCTCTTCTTCCCTTACCAAGAGGAGAGTGGCCACTGAACAATTACAGTGCAGTAGTTAACCCTCTTGGGTGAAGAAGAGTTATTTGGTAATCTTAGTGTTGGCAGGTGTATGAGAACAGAGGAGAATATGTAAAGGATAGGTCGCACTATTCGGTGTACGTGTAGTCACAGGGAAAATGAACCGTAACCAGAGAAAAGGATCCAATGTAGTAAGGTCTGGCCAGGCAAAGCACCCCATAACCCTCTACCGGTAGTATCTCAACGGGTGGCTGGTGCCCTGTCCAACCTATTACCTATTTGTCTAATTATAGGAAATGTTCTCAATGGAGAGCTGAAGGTAAGCTCTGCTCCCATTTTAATCAACGGGAACCGGCGTAACTTCTTCTTCTTCTTCTTTTTCTTCTTCTTCTCCTTCTTCTGTTTTTTTTTTTTTTTTTTTTTTTTTTTTTTTTTTTTTTTTTTTTTTTTTTTTTTTTTTTTTTTTTTTCCCTGGAGGATCTCTTCCTAAAGGTGACAGAAATTAGGGCTTGCTGGTGGGCCTGTCCCTAAAGGAGCCGTCTTCCGTTCCGCTGGGCCGCTACACTTCGGTGTCATTATTATGGTTGACATATCTCGCGAAATAAACCGGAATGCAACTCGTAAATTTGCCGGGAGAGATATGTTTCTGGAGTGAAATTTGGTGAAGATTTTATCGTTGATATTGGTGGTGCTTCAAGGATTCTGGGTCGGCAGTTGAATGACCCTCTGTCCATAATGTTTAAAGCTGAACTAAGTGTTGGTGAACTCACATTGTTTTTTCTTTTTGTTATGGCTTCTTCTTGAATAAAACACAATACCTTCTTGAAAGTGCATATTAGGTATATGAAGTGGTATAAAATGTTCTATTTTAAAAGGTCATGCCTTTTTAAAGGTTCATTCTTCATCTCGGTTTTGTTTAATATTTGCAGGCATGGCAGAGGTATCAATAGAATTGAACCAAAATAGGCAATACCTCTTAGATAAGACGCTTAAGAATCATTGAGGGTTTCCTTATTCGAAAGGAGAGAACAAGTCTCAAAACCATTGATTTTGCTACTTGCTAAATAAAAAGAAACTCGACAACAGCCACGGGAACCTTCAAGCAAATAATCCGCGTAGAAGGAGGCTGTCTACAGGGTGGAGAAGTGGTTAATCAAAATTCAGCTTAAAGCAAAGAGTACACTACAAAACAATCTGGAACCTGTCAAGCATAAGATCAGCGTGGAAGGAGGATGGCTGTCGGGTCAAGCTCTTCAGCCAATTACAACGGTCATTCAGCGACCAAATACCGATTAGTGGAAAAAAAAAAAAAAAAAAAAAAAAAAAACGTGGCCCACCGGACTAGCCAAAATTCTGGTATAAGTAGAGCTGAAATGGACACATTTCCTCAGTCAACTCCGGCCCTGCTTGGAATATAGAGCAAACCTATACGAAACGTTCCAGCATCGTAAAATCAGTGGACAGCCTCCTGGCTAGTAGAGTAGTAACGTGTTTGCCTAGCATTCGCATGACAGTAGATCGATTCCCACCCGGGACCGTAAGTTTAAGCTGTTTGCTTTGGAGGATACTGATGTGGTTGGTCACAGCAATGGGGGGTTGGGCTTGCCCGGCTGACGTTGTGATGTGCATCTATTCTGATGGTAGTGGAACTGAAACCCTGACACCTTTACTTCTTTTACTTTTACTTGATTTTTTTTTAACAACAAAGAGAAAAAGTAGTGCCTTTCTGTACACATCTTTTTACTCAAGTAGTATTATTTTTTCAAGTCATTAGTATTACTGTATAATAAGTTTCACTAAGCATTACTGACAACATTGGGTTTCCTAAAAAGAAAAAAAAATAATAACTTCAGTACAAGTCTTCCACCGTTTCGTTACTATAGATTTCTCCTTAGTATAAAAAGACAAAATGTACTTGTTTATTTCTTTTACGAAAATCATTGTAACATGAATTATTATATAAAAAAAAAACTGGTTTCAGGCTAAGAATCGCGCTTTTTATACCTTTAAAATCTTGCTAAATGTTTCCTTAGACCATCAAATAAATGATAATGTCCCTGATAGGAGTGTTACCAAATAGTTAAAAATCTAAACTTACCAATTTGATCTCTTATACACAGGTACACCACTCCCGTGGACTACACCAGGAAGGACCTTAAAAACTACTCAGAGAAGGCTTTCTTCCTTCACCTCGAGGTCATCCTCAGACAAACAAGCTGCGATGTCCAAAGTCTAGAGTCACAAAAGTCAACTACATCAAGCTGAAAACGAGATGAATGAAAGTACTACTAATGGGATTATTTGGAGTTGGCCTGGATGCCATAGACGACCGGGTCAGCATTGAAAAACGCAGTATTATGGAAACAAGTCAAAGGACGTCAGGAACTAATACCTCTATTATTATTATTATTATTACTTGCTAAGCTACAACACTATTTGGAAAAGCAGGGTGCTATAAGCCCAGGTGTCCCAACCGGGAAAATAGCCCAGTGAGGAAAGGAAACAAGGAAAAAATAGAATATTTTAAGAAGAGTAACAACATTAAGATAAATATTTCCTATATAAACTATAAAAACTTAAACAAAATAAGAGAAAGAGTAGTATGCCCGAGTGTACCTTCAAGCAAGAGAGCTCTAGTCCAAGACGGTGGAAGACCTTGGTACAGAGGCTATGCATTCGGGAATGTGACATCACAGTATCTTTGAACATTTATAAAAACCTCTTTTTTCCTTGGCTACGTGTAGGGCACATTTCTCTCCTAACCTAAACAGTCCCACATTCGGAAAATATAACAAACAAAACACGCCTTTTCTGAACCTTTGTTGAGAAAATAGTTTATCTATTTATTAAAATTGATCACCCCTTACTAACGTTGGTTAACCTATAAATAGCCATTATTAGGATTATATTTGCTTACCAGATTAAATAATGAGAGTTATCGATAGCTAAGTAAGCATTTAGTTGTTCGTAATTAGTGACTCAAGTTATGGTAACGTAGTTAGTATGTGAGGTCTTGACGAATACTCTCCAAAATATTAGTCATTGCTAAATGGTATTGACAATTGATCTGATACTCTCTATGCAATTAGCCAATAAAGCTTTGGACAAACAGGGCTTAGGTAGTTTTGCTCGTCTAAATTGTTGGTGGTGTTTTGGTCATTAATGTTAGTTTAGATGAAAGTAGGAGTAACCGTGATTATTGATAAATGGAATTTCTAAATTAATTCATAATATGAAGATAATTAAATCTGGAAAACTAATTGATCCTTAATTATTTGCTAGATATTTTAATTCTCATGTACAAGACACAAGAAAATTCTTTATTTGTTGAACTCAAATGTTCATGAAGTTGCGATTTTCACATTAATTTTTAATACCAGGCTTGTTGAATTATAAAATCTAAAATGGACAATGCTATTTGTGTTTAGTTTTGAAAAACAATTTGTAGTAGACATTTTAACTTTTGCCTCACGTATCAGAATGATTATGAATCCTCTCGATGTTCTGTGAATAAGTTTAATACTTCTCATCATAGCAATACTTAGACAATCTATGGATAAGGCTTTAAGTCTTCTAATTTCCTAAGAACCCTCAACAGTCAAGCCACAATCAGTTAAAAATATTTCTAAACTATAAATTTAAGCAGAGCCTATGCAAAATAAGTACACGAACCACGTATGCTAATTATAGCTGGAAAAAGGAGTACCAGGTTTCAAATATTTAAATAGGTTTTGAAGCTGGTCTCGCCCATCATATTATAACTCGATTATATATACCCTGTCTATTGATTTTTTAAATGAATTTCAAAAAGAATGAAACGTAAGTGGCTTCAATTCGTAATCAATCACTTCTTCTGATAATTTTTCTTACAATTTCAGTCACTATTCATTGAAGTATTACTGAAGCATTCTCAATTGCTGTTGCCGCTCTTAAAACTACTCCAATCGACTTCTGCTGCCCCGTTGGAGTTAACGGTTGGCCTGATCGCTACGTCAACAGTAGGCGTCTTATTGAAACTTTTCGAGAGCTTCTCGACGCTCTTTTCTACTAGATGTTTGCTGTGATTTTCCCTCGAGATTTTAAACTGAAGCTTCGGGTGCAGGTGGTGGATGCTTTTTTTGTCCATTTATCCACAGCAACCTTAATTCGAAGTCGTTTCTAGATTGCTCAGAGTTACATATATGAATTACATAGTTGATTGTAAAGGAGAAATTTAAAGGTTTTGAAATCTAATTGTTTTGGGAAGAGAAATGCTACTATATTCAATACATCTGGTATGGATGTATGATGTACAATTGGTTTAAGAATTTATGGCACACCTCGCTTTGAGGAAGTGCACACCCTTACTGCACGGTGAATTCCTGTGCATGGCCCTGCCTTCGATCTCTACCTACACTATCTGTTTGGTTACTGGGTGTGACAGGGGTTACTTCCCCGAGGCGAGGCGTGCCAAGAAGTCTTGTATCCAACTGTACATATTAATAAAACTAAACAACCTTTTCTGAATCTTAGTGCAATTATGAGACGTCGATTAGTCAAATTAGCAGCAAACAAGACAGTCATCATGACGAATCCAGTTATTATTGATCAAAGACGGCCAGTAATTATATTCAAAGGGAACTGATGAAATCTGAGTCTCCACACACGACTTTGAAAATAGGTCTGCCTGTAATTGACGTAATGGAGGCAGAGCATTCACCCATGGTTAATTGATCATCGCCGCAAGGGAGTTATTGAGGTCAACTGAAAGCACTTACGAAGGAACGTCACGCAATTTCGTAAACTAATATTCCAGATAATATAGAGTAATACAGATATATAATACATTACGTATATAGTCTTATGAAGAGCAAGTATTCTTGAAAGGTAATAGTTATTTTAAATTGATGTTTATGACTATTACCAAATAAAAATGTTGGTTTCCAAGTGAACAGTTCGTCAACCGCTGAAATAGAAGAGATTCTTGAATAATCTTCAGTACATTCTCTCAAGATTGTCGGTTCGTTGTTTCGAAGAGCAATGGAAGTCCACTACCCAATCTCCTTTATCTCCAGCTATATCTTTCTGACGATAGAATTGATCTAAACCAACCGCCATTTGCTTCTGTCAGTTGTTGCTCGTTGATAGCAGCTCCTCTCTGCCTTTTCCCTCCTCGTCTACTCTTCTTCGTAAAGTAGATGTCAAAATGCAATACTAGACATACTGACTCTGTGATATTTCAGAAGATACTAAATGTCCTGCTTTTGGATGGCTATGACTCAAGTAATAATACAGTATTAGCATATTCTCTACGTAATTTTAAGTGTTAATTACATAGAAAACAATTATTACCTCGTCTAGAGGAATGTACTCGGAGATACTTTATAAAATCAGGTCAATTGATAATTATTGTATAAGCACGAATTTGGGTTAATTATTATATTTTTTGTGCACATCAAATATTGCTACTAGGGATAAAAGACTGAAGATGAATTCATTTGCTTGACTACTCGTGTATTCATTATTTTTAAATAATACTTGTGTGGTTTGTAATTTTAGGAAGTAGGTGAATACCAGATTTAAGTATATATTTAACCTGGTCCTTGAACTATAAGCGAAGGTTGCTTTTTGAAGATCAAAACATGTCCTTTTTTTCCATGAATACTTTTAACGGTATTTTTCTCTGTTCTTTGTTACCTGGATGTTCATATAAAATAACACCAGGTTTCCGGAAGGTTTACGTTAATACAATGATTTGAGTCTTTTTCGATAATAAGCTGAAGGTATTTTATATGAAGACTGTTGACCTGCAGTAGGCGCTAAACCAGAAACATTACGCTGTAGAGCTATGAGATTATATGCCCGGTCTGCCTTGTGAGTTCCGCAATACGTATCTAACCATGCAGTGTTCTAATACGATGTTGCCATATGTTGCTTGCTGAGAAAATAAGCTTGAATATCAGTTACGTGTTGCTAGTGGGAGCATCCTGATCAACTGATACCCTTTAAGCAACGTAGAGAAAATCAGGTCGGAAATTTTGCTACGTGTTGTATGCTAATATCTCATAGTGAGGTGACTCCTCCACCTTATAGCAAGAATGTGATTGAAAGCAAAAGACCCGCTTGCAACTTTTCTTCAACTATTGGTCATTCGTCATATTTATCTATGGAATGGCTTCTTGTTGAAAATGCAGCCCACTAATACTTTAAACTTAATTCTAGAGCAGACTATATCATCGAATTGGAGTTGAATGTTGCGTGAATTCTAGAAGCATAAAGGCTTTTGTGGCAGAAAGATTTAGCTATTACGAATGTTTAGAAATAGGTATGCATAGTCAGGCTTTGCTAAAATTGGTTGGTAGAAGGGTAAAATCTCAGCATAACTCCCCAGTCATATGAAATAGACATGTCTATGTTTTTATGCGTGAGTCACTTGCAAATAAAACAAACGAACAAATTGTGACCGGATTGATCTCCCCTTGAAAAAAGATAGCAATAATAAAACTTAGAAGATGACATTTGACAAAAAGAAAGAAAAAAAGGATTACTGTACAACAGTGTAACTGCAATGTGCAAAAACAAAATCCTGCTGTGTCCTAAGGATGATATATCCTTCACTCTCATTTCATCTTTCATTCTATGGTTAGGTACTACAGGGAATACAAAATAATGTTCATCTTTCACTCATCGATTTAATATCTAGAAGTCAAGAATCCCTATCCCCCCCCCCCTTTAAAGAGATATACTTTTATACAAAAAAAAATCTATCCTACATCCTTCTAGAATTCAGTAAGAAGATAATGTCACTCAATTTCATATTATGTGATATTTGAGATCAATCATTTCTTACTGTGCGATAATTCAATCACATCCTGTGGCAAATATGAAATTCCTGAATAACCTCAAAAGATATTAAAATGTTGTCAAGAACGCGAGGATGAATGACAATAGCTGTATTAAGCTTTCTCTTCAGTGCAGAGTATGGATACAAACCGAAAGCTTACTGTGTGACGTCCAGAAGGGAAGGTCACATTTCGCTTGGTAAAATTCTTTTTCTTCATCAGTGATATTTTTGGTTTCCTTGCTAAGGAAAAGTTGCATTCTTTGTCATGACAATGATGGCACCAAAACACAAGGATAACAGTGTTGTTCCAAAAGAAACTGTCAGTTTGAATTTACAGAAATGTTCCAGAAATAGAACAAATTTTTAAAACACCATATCACTGTGAATAAATGTAAAATAAAAACCTATTTATGCACAAAATATACATATAGGGTTATGATATAAGGGTATATACACACACGCTCTAAAGATCTTAGGAAATAATATTTTAGGTATTTGAGATGATGCTAAAACTGATATTGGTTCATTTCATCCCTAAAGGAAATTGAAGGATATACCCAACATATCATTGTCACGTCTTTTGGTGCTTCAGATGTAGTGTATCTTTTTTAATTGACAAATAAACAAATGCAAAAAAGTAGTGTAAGGGTTTTTATTTCCTAATAATTTATCTGTTTAATAATTTTCATTGGTGAATCCCTTAGATGTTATTTTCTGGAATTTTAAATATGTAAGATTTTGTTTTCTAACAAGAAAATATTGAAAATTAATTGTCTTCGTAAATTTTCCAAAGATTATAATGGTTTTACTGATGTTCTCAGTATAGAAATTATATCATTGTTATTATTCTTATTTTAGAGTGTTATTTTAATCATTATTATTATGTTTTATATTCTCTCTCTCTCTCTCTCTCTCTCTCTCTCTCTCTCTCTCTCTCTCTCTCTCTCTCTCTCTCTCTGTCGTACCCCTATTGTCTTCAATATGCACCGTGTATTTTACCACATTGTGGACAAAATTTTGAGATCTACGGTGATCGTTATTTTAATTTCTTTGATATATGATGGTGCAAGGGTGGGAAGATAATTGGAATTTCGGCCTGGCAGGGGACGTTCTTTGTAGACTTCAGTGCACTGCATCAAATTGCTCTAGAAAATTTGTATATAGGGACCAATTTGAAACTAATTGGAGCCGTGAGTAGGAAGATGGATAGATAGGCATTTAAACATTCTTAAATAAATAGCAATAGGTAATTAGTAATTTACAAATGTTCTTTCCATTTCTTTCATATAAAGGTAATGCTGTTGTATAAGTGATGTGGTAATATACATTATTACCATATTTATATTTACAGAAGCTAATAATATAGTATTATCAAACAAAATCAGTTATCTATGGTAAAACGTAATGTTTCTCTCATTGAAGAGTTATTTGATTACTTTTGAGAATTCTATTTATTCAGCTATTCAGTGGGTTTCATATAATGTTGCTTTCTTAACACTTTAAGATCATACTCTGACACACTCCAAATTCCAGGTTTCCGAGATAGAAATGTTTGTGGAAGTTCTGCCCGCTAAAACAGAACCGAATTTGACACGAAGTATGTTTTGCTTTTGCGTTTCGGCTGAATTTCAGCAGATTAAACTGGCTGTGAAGAGCCATTAACCAATTGACGTTCCGTGCACAGTATGTTTGTATCAGTCCCTGGCATCAAAACTTAAGCCTAATATCCATTCGAACAGACAACACTGAAAACCTAATTTGATTACGGCCACTCTGAAAATTGCGCTTTCCATCTCCCTTATGAAACAGCTCTTTGCCCTATGAAATTTATCAATTACAAGACTGGCGTTACGTAGGTAACATAATAGCAGAATATTATACTACTTTCTCTGGTCAGTAAAATAATAAATCTACGTATAATTTTTCATCTTAATTTATCGATTCTTCTTCTACACTTTCAAACATGCTTACCGGGGATCGTGCAATTAACGAAAATTGGTATGGGCATAAAATGTCCTAGAATAGTTATTACGGCATTTTTACACTTGCGTAATAATGTGGTTTTATTACAAACGGCAAAGTTGAAATCACTCAAACCATGGAATACTGTCTCCCGGAGAATTTTATTGAATGTTGAAATTTCCTCTTAGATTATAAACATTCTCTCTCTCTCTCTCTCTCTCTCTCTCTCTCTCTCTCTCTCTCTCTCTCTCTCTCTCTCTCTCTCTCTCTCTCTCTCTCTCTGTTTAAGTCTACTGAACAGAGAGGTAAATGCGTTTCTATAAATGATTTTTGTTATTTTATTTTCAGGTTGTGAAAGAACACTGTTACCACCCTTTGCATAGTTCATGTTACTGCAAATTTCAATATAAACGTTAACATTACTTATTCAAAACCGCTCTTCATACCTGTGAAAATAGTTTACAGGTGAATGTAAACTCAATATATGCTATTTTCCCTTTTTTGAAATAAGCAGTTGTTTATCATAAAAACACTTTTTATTTTTAAAACTCTAATATGACGTCTTATATGTACCTTTTATGGGACTTTTACAACCGGAATTTCAAGTGGGACTTTTCCCTCCCTTTGCAATGTTAAACTTTTCATATCTTGTTCTTTCTTTATTCTTGTATGTTTCTAGCTATGTTTTCAGCATTCCTCACTCATTTGGTTTTATTTACGAAAAATAATGATCATCCTTATTAATGTTGTGTTGCTAAATAAGAACTTCTTTCATGTTCTTAATCAAGATATATTGTTAGCAGAAGGATTCAAACCCTGAAGCTCCAAGTGGAATAAACGGATTTTGAGCGAAGCGAAAAATCTATTTTTGGGTGAGATAGCCATGGCTAGTAAAGATAGCTGAGAGAAGGGGTGCAAGGCATCTTGCCGCCTCCGGACGGGTCCGGCATACCCCCGGCACGCCGGAAGCCGCTCGAGCAGAGTTTCTGGCATTCAAGAATGATCATTCTATGGTCAAAAGAAGCCAGGGTGGCGGCAGCCGGTAGCGGCGGCCGCCGGCAAGGAGCGGCGGTTCCGGCAGCCGGAGGCAGTCGGAGGGTGACGGGTAAGGATAAAGGAGCATAGCCGGGGCCGGGGGCCGGCTGCTAGTGCCGGCACTCCGGGAGGGGTCGGCAGTGTGCCGAGGCTATGAGGGAATGGAGAGACCACGGCGGTAAGCCGGCGGCCGGCGGCGATCCCCCGGCACTCGGGGG
Source organism: Palaemon carinicauda (assembly GCF_036898095.1). NCBI lineage: Eukaryota > Metazoa > Arthropoda > Malacostraca > Decapoda > Palaemonidae > Palaemon > Palaemon carinicauda. Next base: position 127,472,172 of record NC_090740.1, on the reverse strand, counting down.
AAGGCGGCAAGGATAAGGAAGTCACCCGTAGCGGCGGTAATGCCGGGGTAGAGGCGGCAAGGGACAAGCACCAAAGATGGAGGTGGGATGGCAAGGCTGTACTAGCCTAGTCAAGACACCTCTGGAAAAGGTACCACCATGATAGAGGTGAATCTATCATCCTAAGCAGGGGCCGCAATGGCCGGGGGCTAAGGCAGTCCAAGAGAGGACAGGGTGTACCCAAAGAAGGGGTGGAGACTCTTCATGTCGACCAAATGATAACTGACTCCATAGCACTATGGAGGGTCTATGTATCAGAGCGGACAACACTGGGAGCACCACGGGGTCCAGCACTCCAGCCTAGGGTGGAGTGTAGGACAGGGGACATATGAAGTCTAACCTACTGGTAGGTTAGGCTAGGCAAGAGATAGGTTGGGGGGGGAAAGGGTCTTCTTATAAGAAAGGATGGGTTATGCACCAGAGCGGCCACCTAGGAAGGGAGATGCTCACCCTAACCTATAGTAGGTGGACCAACTGAAAAACGGTGCACGCGTATATTTCAGCAAGGTACATAAACCAGCCCTCCCAACCTAACCTGGATTAGGGTTGTTAGACCCTAATCAAGGAAGGGAGAAGACGTATCGCAAGGAAAAGGTCAAGGACCGATTCAGCTTAAAGGAGGTGATCCTACCTTTAAGGTCCGCAACACTAAGGGAGGGGTCATTCCCTTAGGTGGGGAGGCGATACAGTACTCTGAGGAGTCTTGTCCTATCACATGTAATAGGATACAAGATTACCAGAGGGAAGCCCTAGGGCTAGGGATGAAGAGAGCATATAGGGGTCCTATCATAAGGTTAGGTTAGCAAGGCACTCAAGATAACCTACCCCCTATATGGTCCCTGAAGGCGAAAAACACTTGCATCACTGTCAATGGTATTGTAAAATAATGCCAAAATCTTCATAACTAACACTAGGATCACTGAAATATCATGCATTAACACTGGTATAGGCTCACTGGCCTAGGGGCTAATCAAAGCCTACTGGTATGGGGTCAGCGAAGACCCTAACTAATGCGTCAAAAACACGATATAAAGTTCCTAGCTATGAAGACTAAATAACTAATAGCGCTGATTAGTAATTTATATACCGGTAAGGCTGTTGCGGCTAACTAAATAAGGCATGCAAGCAACAGCAGCGTCATAAAATGGCGCTGACCGGTCTGGCAAAGCTCTGCCACAATTATGCAAATATCTCGAAAAGTAAGATTTACTTTAAGGCCAGAGCTTATTTAAACAATACCTAAACCTTTGTACTCAACTTTCCAGAAGAAGGTGAAGCTGAAGGTTGAGACATAGCGAGGATGCAAGTAGATAAAGTCGCACAAAGGGAAAAATACGTCCAAGCGAGCGAGCTACTAGCAAAGGAATGAGGACGGACGTAACGTCATCAAAAGCAATGGCGTCCGTCTGTTTACATCGCGAGTACCGATATCGCCACGTCTAGATTGGCTGCGGCTCAGCTCCCAGCCACTCCCTGTCCGCCATATTGAAGCGTTAACTCTATATGGGGTGCAGATAGCTATGTGGCACGTTTATACATGCGTGTCCCCTGTTGATACACGATGTCTTAAGGGGAAACCCTTAGGATACTCGCTCCAGAAGTTAGAATTCTGTGATAACCTGTGGTTTAATTCTCTGGGAAAATCCTAGTAGTGATTACCCAAGGAAGCTACCAAAAAGGATCCTTCCATCAGGACGCCATGGCTTGAGCCCAAAAATACTCTTATCATCACTTGCAGGGTCTGACAATGATGAGGAAAGTAATCCGAGTAGAGCTTAGTTATGGGTTTCGATTGTTTTCTAATAAATCATCATCATCATCATCATCATTAGTGTTATTATTATTATCATCATTTCAGTAAGAGACCCTCTGTTATACTAGTTTGATTGAAGATAATAGCTGCCTCAATAGCGTTGATATTATAAGACTCCTTTTTCTATTGATCTAATTTTCTTTCAACACAGTACTACAATTTGCCAGGAACTAATAATCTCATTCTTAGAGAGTGTATATATTCATCAGTAAATGAATAAATTCTTTACTTCAAAAGAGTAAATATGAACAAAGGTTTAAGTACGAAGTCCAGGGGCATTCCAAGGTTCGGTCATCGATCTTTTTTTTAGTCATTGTGAGGGGTGGGGTAAAGTTTCAACGCGTTTCAAACAGCAAGGTATGTCTGCTGATCATCAGGCTTGCAGTTTCATGGATAAATGAGTCCGTCCGTCCATCCATGGATGGCCTGGAGAAACATTCCAGACAGGGACTCAGACTCACGGTCATAGCCCCCTTAGATATCAGTTAGAGTGAGTAACAGGTACTCAATGAGAGTGTATCTTTTTCTCTGCCCCCCAAAAAGCTCTGAATCTTTAACCCTCAGTCCAAAGAGCTTTAGTGTGTCAGTGCTCAGCCCAAAGAGCATGATACTGAGTGAGGGCCTTGGCAGGCCAGGGATAAAGTCAAAATTGGTCAAAGTTTCTGGTACACCGAAAACGTCTCATACAGTCTTGGTGAAGTTACCCATCTCTCTTTTAAAGGGATGGCACCTACCAGCAGTTCATCTACAACTGATCCACAATGTGACGGTGGATACTCTATTTCGATCCAAGCTGATAGAGTTGGAATGGTCCATGGACGCAGACATATTCCCTCCCAGATGGGAACAAGTCCCAGAACTACAATTCGACCTCTTCATCACGAGCATCTTCAAGAAACTTCCTCGCTATATAGCCCCATACGAAGATCCTCTAGTGGGGCTGATAGACTAGATGAGGTTGGTCCTAGCTCTGATCCTAGGTATATTTCCGAAGGTTCAGAAATTAACTGCCTTCATTTTATCACAGAGAACTCAAACCCTCCATTTCATGATTTTCTTGCTCTAGCGGTTAGAAAAAGGTTTGGGATCTCAGAAGGCAATATAGAATTCTTAGAAGAATACAAGGCTAAGTCAACTAGAAGACAATATGAGTCTTCCTGGAAAATGTGGGTTGCATTTGCCAAAGCAAAAGGACCGAAAGAAATTTCAATAAACTTCTGTCTGTCCTTCTTTGTCCACCTTCATAGCCAAGGTCTGGCAGCCAATACGATAAGTACGTGCAAGTCAGCCTTGACTAGGCCTCTCTTATATGCCTTTCAAGTGGATCTGGCGAATGAAATCTTTAATAAGATTCCGAAGGCATGTGCTAGGCTTAGGCCCGCAGTACCACCAAAGCCCATCTCTTGGTCTTTGGACAAGGTCTTACATTATGCCTCATCTGTGAACAATGAAGATTGTTCTCTTAAGGATCTAACCCAAAAGGTTATTTTTTTGTTTGCTATAGCCTCTGGGGCTAGAGTTAGTGAAATAGTGGCCCTATCCAGAGATGAGGGTCACATTCAGTTCACGGAAGTGGGAGAACTGAATCTCTTTCCTGATCCATCCTTTCTCGCTAAAAACGAGCTACCCACTAAGAGGTGGGGTCCCTGGAGAATCTGCCCTCTGAAGGAAGATGTCTCTCTATGTCCTGTAGAGTGTCTAAAGGTCTATCTTCGTAGAACTTCAGACTTCAGGGGAGGACAGCTCTTTAAAGGAGAAACTTCTGGATCAAATTTATCCCTAAAACAACTAAGGGCGAAGTTCACCTACTTTATTCGTAGAGTGGATCCGGACAGTACTCCCGTAGGTCATGATCCGAGAAAGATTGCTTCATCACTGAACTTCTTTCAGTATATGGACTTTGAGCGCCTTCGTTCATACACTGGATGGAAGTCATCCAGAGTGTTTTACAAACACTATGCAAAACAAGTGCATGAACTGAAACACTTTGTAGTGGCGGCAGATAGTGTATTAAAACCTGCCCCCTAATTACTGTGGTAAACAGTTAATGGTTTGGGACCTCACATGTCCTTGCACATGCAATGGATGAGAATCATCCAGAGTGTTCTACAAACACTATGCTAGGCAAGTCCATGATCTGAAGCAATATGTGGTGATGCCAGGTAGAATATTTAACCTGCCGTCTAATTCTACGATGAACAGCTAATTGACTGGGACTGTCAATTATAGGGAGAAGAGGTCATCCTTCTTAGGTGTGACTTCTTTTGATTAAGTGTTACCATGGTAACACTAGCTCTGTTCAAAATCCCAGGTGTGGAATTATACAGATAACACTAGTGCCGGTGTACGAAGTACACAGTGCAGATAGAAGTAACCAGTACAGGAATTATGAAGAGAAATTGTTTTATAATTTTTCTTCAGTCTGAGAGTGGCACTCATCATTTCTTCCTTCAAGAAAGTAATATAATCTCTGTACTCGTTACAGGTATAATCCCATTGTCATACTACATTCGTTTTACTAACCATCTCTTTTAGTCATTTATTAGGAATAAATGTCTATTAGAATGTAGTGCGTCCACTTTCGCCAGACAATTGTATGTATACATGCCAGAGTTCTTCAACTTACCAAAGTAAGTATCCCTCATATATTTGTATGCATCAAATAATAGATATAAGAGACACTGATGTTATTTTAGCAAAATATACAACTATGAGACTATTTGTATATTCAGTGTGTACTTATGTTTGGTCATACTATGTATGTTAACCTCGAGATCCCTTTTCTACTGTCTAGAATGACTCTTCCCTGTAGGAGGCAGGAAGCACTAACATTGTTTATGATTAGTGATGATGACTAATAACGGTAACGTCACTTGTCTCATGTGGTCCCCATGACCATAGAAAAGGTTCCTATAAGGTTAAGGCACTGATGAAAATCCACAGATACACTAATGCTCTGGTATGCTTCCATCAGGACGACATGGCTTGAGCCCAAAAAACGGATTTTGAGCGAAGCAAAAAATCTATTTTTGGGCGAGATGGCCATGTCGTCCTGATGGACCCACCCATCTCTTCTAAAAGGAAAAGATCTTCACAGTATCCCTCCCTTGGTACTGTATCTGTAACACCATGCTCAATGCTACAAGGAATTTCCGCCATCGTGGGAATGGCGCTGTTGTATTCTCAATAGTAATACGAGAACGGGGATGGGATAGCCTTTGGACGGCTCCCTTTTATTTTGCCACACCTCCTCGAAGCGTAAAATGCTATTAGAGGTGCAGATTGCTATGTGGCGTGTCAAGAATACGTCCTCTGATATTATGCGATATCCTTAGGAGAAATTTTAAGGATATTCGCGCCAGGAGTTCGAATTCTGGATACCTTAAGGTACAATTCTCTGGGAATATCACTGTAGTACATATATCCCTTAGGAAGCTACTTTAAGGAACTTCCATCAAGACGATATGGCCATCTCACCAAAAAATAGATTTTACACTCGCTCAAAATCTGTTTTTTATTCCTGTTTCCCGGCATTGTGGTATGACTCGCCCCAGCTGTTTATTTCAGTTGATCTGTCACTCTCGCTTCCCCTGTTGTAATATAATGTATTCTAACCCCTGGGGACCACACATATCTTATATTTCTAGGATCTTGTGTCTTTTGCATCCTTCCAGGGTGTATAATTCTAGATGGAATGATAGGTTTTGTTAATAATGTTGGAAAGATGTAAGAAACCCATGACTTTTGTTAGTTCATTCTCCTCTTTTCTTGTCATTTACGATTGACTGCTTCGAGACCTTCTGACTATTCTATCTCCCGGCAGTAAGGATTCTGACACATTATATATGTGGCTTTATGTCAATGTGCAAGAAAATGAAACTCACTTTGTACCAGTAAAACTAAGATAATGTTCAATGAAAATGTAGAGAAACAACAAATAAGGGTTATAGATAAACCTCTAGAAATTGTTAATGAAATACGTACCTAGGACAAGACAGTAATTGTTACCCAAGGACATGAAACCGAAATTAAAATCAAGATAGGCATGGGATGGAGAGCTTATGGTAGACAAAATGAGGTTATGAAAGTTAAAATACCACTTTCTGTAATAAGAACATTATTTTATCAGATGTTCGTACCAGTATTGACTTTTGCTTCAGAACCGCGGAACCTTACTTAAGCCTTTAAACATGAGCTAGTTACACCTAAAAGAGCTATAGAAAGAGAAAGAATAATGATGTGATTAACACCATGAGACAGATTTAGAGAACATTCTAACAACTAATAAGAAAAAGATATAGACATGAGCAGGACATATAATGGAAATGACAGATAATAGATGGACATTAAGAATAACGGAATTGATCCCTAGAAATTTCAAAAGAAGGGGAAGGAAGAGAAGGCGATGGATTAACGAAATAAGAAAACTTGCGGTTATAAACTGACATAGAAAGGCCATAAACAGATGCAAGTGGAAGGACGTGTCTGAAGCCTTTTTTCTGCAGCCGATGATGATTTTGTATATATATACAGTATATATATATATATATATATATATATATATATATATATATATATATATATATATATATATATATATATATATATATATGTGTGTGTGTGCATATATATATGTATGTATGTATATATATAAATGCATATATATATATATATATATATTAATGATAATAATAATAATAATAATAATAATAATAATAACAACAAATGTAGCCTTCTCTAATCCACTGCAGGACGAAAGTTTTTTTTTTTTTTTTTTTTTTTTTTTTTTTTCGTCAAATAGTGGGAGACTTTTATTTGATTGCTCACAGCAAACCAATCAATCTAGCATGGGTGGCACTGACTAGTACAGCTTTGCTGATCTTGGAATACATAACCCTTTCACCACACTAAGGTGTTCCCACTTAGAAAACGGTGTATATATATATATATATATATATATATATATATATATATATATATATATATATATATATATATGCAGAAGAACCACAGGGATAATGAAAATACGAAATATAAGATTAAGTCCTGACTAGTTTCGTTATACTTCTTCAGAGGACTGATTTATTGAGATGTTTCTTTACATTTTATAGGGAAGGTAAGCGTACGAACATACATATAGAGGCTCATAGAACAATGACACTCCCATACCATCTACCTGGGCAGTTATCAGGTGTTTACTGGGCGGAGATCAAACCTCATTAGACACCTGCCGAAAAGGGTATATATATATATATATATATATATATATATATATATATATATATATATATATATATATATATATATATATATATATATCCCGAGGTCGTCAAAAATATATGGCTTATTTGAATATGAAAAACATGTCTAAATGTGCAAAAATTTATCATTAATCGAATGCCAAGTAACAAACTACCAATTAGCTACGATGGTGAAGATGGGTTAATTTCAATTCTAAGTACAAAACACCTGAATTCGTCAGGTATAAGTACAGCAGAATTGTCACTGACTTTTATCTTTCTTCGTCGCCAAATGGTAGTCACTGTCTCTACATGTTTGCCGGACCAGGGTTCGATTCCCGGCCGGTCACAAGCTCTTGTCTTTGTGTGATTTCGCCTGGAGCTCTGATCCCGAGGTCGTTTAATGTATCAAAAATATATGACTTATTTGAATATATATGTATATATATATATATATATATATATATATAGAGAGAGAGAGAGAGAGAGAGAGAGAGAGAGAGAGAGAGGTGTATGAATGTTTGCGGTCATATGCATGTATAATTACGACTAACTTAGCATACGGCAGTGTAAGGGGGGTCGCGGGGGGGGGGGGGGCGTTACACCCCCCCCCCCCCCCGTTAGGTAAGGACACGGCTTGTAGGTTAGGTTAAGGAGTGGGGAAGTTGAGGTTAGTTGATGTCCATTTTTAATCCACAAGGGAGGAACTGGCCGCTGACATACAAAGGCTCCTCTCTCTCTCTCTCTCTCTCTCTCTCTCTCTCTCTCTCTCTCTCTCTCTCTCTCTCTCTCTCTCTCTCTCTCTCTCTCTCTCTCTCTCTCTCTCTATATATATATATATATATATATATATATATATATATATATATATATATATATATATATACACATACATATATATACACACACACACATATATATATATATATATATATATATATATATATATATATATATATATATATATATATATATAATGTGTTAGTGAAAGTGTTTGTATTCGTGTGTGTATCTTCCATAACTAGAAATGTTCAGGAAATTCTTGTCTCTTTAATTAGAGGAAGTAGCATTTTCTAATCGATTTTAGTGATCTGAAAACTTTTTAGAAATGTGAGAAATTGTTTACTTTTTTATTTATGTATTGATACATGGAAATTTATAAATCTGTGTCTTCAAAGTTATAGAGGAACAGTTTGCGTAATTTTTATTCTTAATATATGAATATTGTAGATAATTAAAAAATTGGTTATAGATTGGGCTAATATTTTAAGCCTCCACATTTTCTGTTAATATCATCTATGTGTTTCAAAGAAAACTATATTGTATTACAGGGTAAACTGCAGAAATGAGTTCAAGGCAGTTTTTTTTATTTATTTATTTATTGGTTTTTTCTTTTTTATATTAACATAATTTCCCAAAACGAGGAAATAAGGAGATATATAAACTACAAGAGAAGTAATGAACAATTAATATAAAATATTTTGAGAACAGTAACAACATTAAAATAAATCTTTCATATATAAACAATAAGAACTTAAAAAAAAACAAGAGGAAGAGAGATGAGATAGTGTAACCTCAAGCAAGGAAGCTCTACCCAAAGACAGTGCAAGACACTGGTACATAGGCTATGGCACTACCCAAGGTTAGAGAACAATGGTTTGATTTTGGAGTTTCCTTTTCTTAGCTATAGAGGTGCAGATATTGGTAGTGGTCACATGCTACTCATTGCCACTGAAATTAAAACTGAGAGTACCCAACAGAAATATGGATAGAATACCTAGGTTTGATACAACTAAGCTTACAGAGAAACATTTGTAGTTGAATGTAGGAATCGATTTGCAGTCATAAGAGACGAAGAGCAGACAATTAACAATGAATGTTGTGATATTGAGAATATATGTCAGACAGTCGATGGTGAGGTTTTGGGGCATAAATTCAGATATCCCTGGACAATTCTATCCTGTTCGTAATACTAGGCAGGCAGTTAATTCTAATAGCCAGGCCTTCTCCATCACGAGGCTTAATACTACGCAGTACTCTAGAAGTTTTATTCCAGCTGTTACCAAGTTGTGGAATGATCTTCCTAATCGGGTGGTTGAATCAGTAGAACTTCAAAAGTTCAAACTTGGAGCAAATGCTTTTTTGTTGACCAGGCGAACTTGAGTCTTTTTATAGTTTTTATTTATGACATATTTGTTTTTGATATTGTTAATAGTTTATATATGACATGTCTGTTTTGACGTTGTTACTTATTTTAGAATGATTTATTGTTAATTTGTTCTCTTCATTTATTTATTTCCTTATTTCCTTTCCTCACTGGGCTATTTTTCCCTGTTGGAGCCCCTGGGCTTATAGCATCTTGCTTTTCCAACTAGGGTTGTAGCTTGGATAGTAATAATAATAGTATTAATAATAATAATAATAAAGGTACAAGGAGAAAACCATGGATATCAAATGATACTTGGGATACTATGAATAGGAGAATAGACAGAAATTGATTGTTGAAAGTTTTCCAGGAAGTACTGAAAATTACAAGGTAGAGCATGCTAAGTATTCTAGTATTGATAGTTAATTCAAAAGAATAGCCAGGAATGACTGGATAGAATATTTAAACAGGAAAGAAGATGAGGCTGACAAAGCTATGAATTCAGGGAGTGGCTGTGATGTAAGAATTCCTCATAGAATTATTAATGAAATCAATACAGAGGAAAAGGAGAAGAAACGTATACCCATTAAAAAGAGATGGATCTGTTATAACAACAGAAAATGAAAAAAAGGCAACGTTGGACGAAACACTTTAGTGAGGTCATATTTAGAAGATATGAAGGGAATAATTTGATTGATATACTTGAAGCTGAGGAAGACCTTTATATAACCATGAATCAATTCATTTGTGTGTTTGAAGGCAAAACTATCATTAAAAAACCCTAGAGATGGAAAGCCCCTGGATACGTTGGAATAACTGCTGAGATGATATTGGCCGCAAATGAAGTGACTTCCAGAATACTTAAAAGATTATTTTGTAGAATGTGGTGTGAAGAGGCAAAACCTGATGAATGGGAGCTAGGAGTGTTGGTGAAAATGGCAAAAAGAAAGATGATCTGGATGATTTCAATAATTACAGAGGCATCACACTTCAATTGTCATGAAAATATATAGTATGCTCATTTTAGAAACTAGAGAGACATAGTGATGAAAAAGCTGAGAGATGAAGAAGAAGGATTTAGAAAAGGAAGTAGTTGTAGAGAGAGTCCTGGGGTATCATGTAGTTCCTCTTAAATATGTAAATTTGATTGAAGTCTGTTCATGAGACTATCAAGTGCAAAGTTAATGCTTATGGAGTCCTGTGAAATGAAATTCCAGTGAACATTGGAGTACTCCAAGAGAATGTGTTGTCACGTATGTTGCTTATACTCCTCTATGGATTTTGTAATGCATAGAAAAGTTGCAGATTGTGGAGAAGGATTGGACTGGATTGGTAACAGGAAATTAGCTGACCTAGAATATGCTTATGATGCTGCCCTTATTAGCATAACACCACGGGATTTGCAATGCTTGCTTAGAGTGCATATCATATGAGGTTGTGCTCAAGATAAATAGAAGGAAGACAGAGATGATGAGAATAGAATATGCAATGGAAGATGAAATATCATTGGAAGGAGAAAGGATCAATGAGGTAGAATCATTTGAATATTTAGGAACTATAGTCTCTAATACGGGTCTTTAGAATTTGAGTTTAATGAAAGATTGAAAAACGCAAATCAGAAAATGGCTAGGTTAAGTAAAATTTGGAAAATAAATCACCTGAAATTGCGTATAAAAATCATGCTATATATATATATATATATATATATATATATATATATATATATATATATATATATATTTATATCAGTTCATTGAGATCAGTGTTACTGTAAGGACATGAGTCGTGGTATGACAATGAAACAATATCCAACAGATTTTGTAGATTTGAGAACAAAGCCCCCAGAAAAAATATTGGGAGTTGAATGGCAGGACAGGATTATAATTGAAAATATAAAAGATATTGCCCGAGCGCCATATGTGAATGAGATCATGGTTAGGGGTAGATGGAGATTGTTTTGGCATGCTTTTTGCACTCCCCAAGAGATATTAGTTCAACCAAACATTTAACTGGGCTTCACAAGGCACTAGAAGAGTTGAAAGACCCAGGCCTACATGGGTGAGGACCATGAAGGGTAAGTGAGAGATGATGAATGGAGAAGTATCGATTTAAAAGCTCAAGATAGAGACGACTAACGAAATCTAACCGAGGCGCTTTACATTAATAGACATAGCAGATGAACATAATAGTCCCAGAGCTCGGGGGGTTTTATTTATGTTTTTGAGTGCAAAAGGTCTGTTAGTTGTTTCTATAGTAGAATTTTCTCAGGAATTCAAAAATCTATTTCTTACAAACACAGCGGTAGCCGTTTTTTCAGAAATGCACATCGAATATGGGTACCCCTTGTGAAAATGAACTTTCTCTATGGCGCCTCCCAATGTCATACATTTCAATTTAAATGTTAATTTCCCAAATGTCAATGTATAAAGTCCCTCCAAATAATTATTTTTTGGTAACGATACCTTTCTATGATTCATTTGATGTAATTAATGTAGGATTATTTTGTTGTGAATAAGTGGCATTTTGTAATTTTCTCTTTTTTTGGATTTTCTACCAATGAAATGCCAATTGAAATAACTTATTCTTTCTAATGTCTCAAAGTATGTTTATTTTGAACATTAACATATCATAGCTTTTAATTGTTTGTAATACAAATTAGATGTGTACACAAACAAATAATTGCATTTTGAATTATACCAAGAAGTGAATGATAATTTAAACTACAACATAGCATTACTTTTGGTGTTGCAATGAAATAGTTGAATATGCAAAGGTCATGGCCCATTGGCATAGTAGTATCTACATATTTTAATGCTATCATGCTGGCAGCTAACTGTTCTCTATGTATCCTAATCAAATCATTCATTTCATGATGACACAAAGTTTACTGTCCATCATCAAAGTGAGATTCATCACTAGAGTCAAACTGAGTTTGATTATCAGTCACACCTATGTTGATGTCATCTTCTGTATCATGACTAAGAAGACGCACCACACTCTGTTGAAGTTTGTTTCCATTAAACCAGTCAATAACAAATGAGTTGCCGTCCAGTTTCCATCCGTGTTCCTCGGTTCGAGTTTTGCACGGTTGAGGACGTTTGGCATTTTTCCACATGGCAGCAACATAGTTGGTTCTGTGGATTTTATTGAGCAGGACTTTCTGACATGGTGGCATGCTGCTAGGATTAATTCCTTGAATTTTTTCTAAAGAATTTTCATTCCTCTTTGGTGCATACTTCCGTTGGAAAAGAGCAAATCTAGCATCATTGATGCTGATGAGTTTGGGCAAACCATACAATGCACAAGTGAACTTTTCAATAGCAGCCAAACCTTCAGGAGTGACTATAGCATTAACCCCAAGGTTTGCAAAAGCTTCCTTAAAACTGTCATGCTTCATAATCAACTGCAAGGCTTTCAACTTTCCTTTGCTCATAAATGATGATGTGTAGTCTGAACCAGTGAAGGCATGCAATGCTGGTAAAGCATCAATCATGGCTCGATCCATATGATCCACCAGCTGTGAGATGTTAATGTGTCTCCTTGTGTTGTTACTGCTAAGGCCAGCGTCCATCCAAATAGTGAAGCTGCTGGCATTTGTATGATTTGCAATGTGATACAGGAGCAAAATAAACACAATTCTGTCCGAACTTCTGATGACTACTGAAGAACATCACACAATTTTCATCGTAGTTATCCCATGCTAAGCTGGCACGTAGCCCAGGTTTTTGTAGAATTCCATCTGGGGTTGCTTGCTGTCTGTCAGTTATGCTTGTTGCCAGATCAGTCTCTAGTGATTCTGCTGTATGGTAACCTATGCAGTGCCCAAAATGATTCAATATCTCCACGAAGCGTCTGCTGCCAGTTAAACTTTTGAGGCCCAGTCCAAGACATACTGTATATGTTTTGCTGGTTTTATTCTTCCTCTGGATATGATAAACATAACATCATTAGCCAAAGACTGTGCTTGCCTTTTGATATGCTCTGTTGGACTGTCAGAGCCTGCAAAGAGGATTTGAAAGAATGTCAGAAGCGATGTAGGAGTGTCTGTTTGATCTTCTGCTAGAACTTCAGCAGTCAGTGGATCTGGTAGGTTTTTCTGTTTGGTCTTGGCACTGAATACAAGAGAACGAATATACAATTCTGCTTCCTTGATGTTGTGCTCATCAATTGCTGCCAGACGTATTGCAGAATCTGGTGTGAGAGTGCGACTATAAATTATTGTGCCAGACTTATTGCTCTGCTTTGTCTGCTTCAGTGTTGGATAAGTGTTCAATATTTTCTGGCAAAGTGACTGGGCAGAATATGTTGATTCATCAGATTCCAAGCTTGACATATACCTGCCATGTATTGAGGTAAGCAGTTCAGCACCTTCGTTTTCAATGCATGTTTTGTCAATGTATTGTTTTAGCTCAATGAAAGCAGTCTTGTGGGCTTGTGATTTTTCGGATGCATGATTGGATGTCACCAGTTCTCTCTGGGCACGTTGAAGGTAAGATTTTCTGCTGGAGTGGTGATATTTGACCTCTTTTAGAGATGAGGTCAATACCAGCAATTTTTGCCAAAAGCTGTCCATCACACAGTGTCTGTGCTGCATTTTGGATACTTGGGCACTCGTAATGGTTTCACAGTTGCCTAGTCTTTCTTTTGGCTTGTTTTTTTCCTGCTGAATTTTCACTGCAGTTACAGAACAAGCATAGTTTTGGGAAAATTCCTGTGCTAGATGCTGGGTTATGTTCAATGCTGGATCGTAAGTTTTTTTCAGATGTATTTGCCTTTGCATGTAAATTGTCTGGTATGGTCTGACGGACAGCAGTGAAACTTTTATAACATTGAGAGTGATGCCCATCTGTATCACCATAATAGTCAGGAAGCTTAACTGAAAAGTATTTCGAATCTTTGAATAATTTTCGCCGTGAACCATCAGCATGTTTGACTTTCTCCCATGAATCTGGATCAAATGTCTTTACCTCATCCATGCATTTTCCAGTGGTTTGGAGAATACAAGAGATCTTATTTGCCATTTTATACACTACACTTATAACCTGAAAGTACAAATAATATCTATGCGACATCACCATCACCATTACCACCACCATTACCATTCACCTGTTCGCGACAACTTTTGGCGACATCTAGGCTTATCTGAAAGAACAAAAATCAAAACAATCTCACATTTTTCACACCAAATGAAGCATAATGAGGTATTCTTAACATAAAATAATTATTTGGAGGCATTATATATATTTAAATTTGGGAAATGTGCATTTAAATCAATATGTATGGAATTGCAAGGCGCCACGGAGATTGCTCTTTTTCACAAGGGGTACCCATCTTTAACGTCAGTTTCTGAAAAAAACGGCTACCGCTGTGTTTGTAAGAAATAGATTTTTTAATTCCTGAGAAAATTCTACTACAGAAACAACTAACAGACCTTTTGCACTCAAAAACATGAATAAAACCTTCCGAGCTCTGGGACTAATAGCTGCTCGGGAACTTGTTTTCAATTATGGCTCAGCAATAGCTTATTAGGAAGCAGCGGGTTCTCTGTTGTGTTGCAAGAATTATAAAACGATTAAAACATAATATTATTTATAAGAAAAATAACATGTCAACCTTTCAGGGGTCGGAAATTTAGTC
>NC_090740.1:127392297-127452297 GCF_036898095.1 Palaemon carinicauda | reverse complement strand
AGAGAGAGAGAGAGAGAGAGAGAGCAGCTGCTGCTAGAATAATGCAAAGGATATATCATTCCCACGTATTTTAACTGGAATCGTCAGTTTCCACAATATTTAAGGATGTTCCATATAGAAATGTAATAAGGAATTCAAATATATCGGTGTGATTATATTTTTCGATAACTATTCTCGAAAAGGATTGCATTTCCTAAAAGAATAAGAGATAAGACCTCTCTATCTCTTCCATATATATATATATATATATATATATATATATATATATATATATATATATATATATATATTATATATATGAATATATGTGTATATATATATTCATATATATTATATATTTATATTTATATATATATATATGTATATATATTATGTATTATATTATATATATACATATATATATATTGTGTATATACATTATATTGCATATATATATATATATATATATATATATATATATATATATATATATACTTATATATATACTGTATATCATCAATCCTCGCACTTCTTTGACTGATATCGGTAATTACCCTCCTCCTCACATTCGAACCTTCCTAACGATGTCATGGTTGTTTATACTCAGGCCACCTTTCAACCTTTTAGGGCAAGAAGGACATGATGTATCCAAGTCGGGTCTAGCGAGGCGACACCGGTGTTGTTGCTGGGTGTACATTGGATCCCTTTCTCTAGTTACGGCTCATTTTCTCTTTGCCTACATATACACCGATTAATCTGGCCTATTTTCCTCTGTCTTCATACACCCATCAACACCGAGATTATCAAACCATTCTTCTTAACTCAATGGATTAACTACTGCAATATAATTTTTCAGTGGCTACTTTCCTCTTGTTAAAGGTAGAAGAGAGACCTTAGCTATGGTAAGCAGCTCTTCTAGGAGAAGGGCACTCCAAAATCAAACCATTGTTCTCTGGTCTTGGGTAGTGCCATTGCCTATGTACCATGATCTTCCACTGTCTTGGATTCGAGTTCTCTTGCTTGGGGGTACACTCGGGCATGCTGTTTTATCTTCTCTTCCTCTACTTTTTTTTTTTTTTTAAGTTTTTCTAGTTTGTATGTGAAGAATCTAATTTTATGTTGTTACTGTTCCTGAAATATTTTCTTTTGTATATTTTTCTCTTGTAGTTTATTATATCCTTGTTTCCTCCCCTCATTAAGCTATTTTTTCCCTGCCGGAGCCGTTGGGCTTATAGCATCTTGCTTTTCCAAGTAGGATTATAGCCTATCTTGTAATAATAATAGTAATAATCCTTCCATCCAAACTTTAGCCTTCCTCTTGTACCTCTCCCATCAACTCTTGCATTCATTATCTTCTTCACCAGACGGCCATTTTCCGTACTCTCTACATGGCCAAACCACCTCAACACATACATATCCACTGTAGCTGCTAATTCATTCATTACAGCTGTTCTCACCCTTTCTACTTCGTTCCTAGTTGAGATACACCAGCCATACTCTTCAGACACTTCATCTTGAACACACTCAATTTCTGTCTCTCCGTCATTTTCATCCCCCACAACTCCGATCCATACATCACAGTTGGTACAATCACTTTCTCATACAAAACTCTTTATATTCATTCCTTAACCTCTATTCATAAATTATAATTTTAATTAGGTCAAGAACAGTGGCTCCTAAACATCCAGATCTTTGCATTGATAATGTTTCCCTAACTATTCTATATAAAACTCCTTCAAGATTCTAGGTTTGTTTCTTAATTGCAAATTTACTTTTGAGAAACACATTTGGCCAGATTTTTCTTCAATTGCGCATGATATTGGTTTATTTAGAGTCTTTCAGGAGTTTCGGTAAGGAATCTGAGCTAAAGAAATGTTTTACAGTAATTCTTTCATTCAACATTGTTTTGAGTATTGCTCTCCTGTCTAGTTTTTAGCTGTTGACCCTCATCTCAATTATTGGACAAAATCTTGCAGTCTATTGAACTTCTTATTCCTGATCTGGATATTACTCTCTGGCACCGTTGTTAACTTAGTTCTTTAAAGATTTTTCTTAATTCTGACCCTCCTTTGCATTCAGATCTCATACGGTACTATCCTGTACGTAGTACAGTGGTGGTTATGCAGTTAATTCAGATATTCTTGCCTTCTTCATCATAAGGCTCAATACTACAAAGTATTAAATAAAAATTTATTCCAGCTGTGACCAAATTGTAATTTAAATGATCTTACCAATCTCACAGTTGCATCTGCGGAACTTCAGAAGTTCAAACTTGCTGCAGATGTTTTCATGTTGAACAGGTTACCCGAGTCTTTATTCATAGTTTATGTATGACAGAATTATTTTAACGTTGTTACTGATTTTAAAATATTTTACATTTTTTATTCGTTACTTCTCATATATAATTTAGTTTATTTCCTTATTCCCCTTCCTCACTGGACTACTTTCTCAGTTACAGCCCTACGGTTTGTAGCATCCTGCTTTTCCAACTAGAATTGTAACTTAGTGAGTAATTATAAAAGTACTAACAATCACATCAATTTATAAGATGAACAATTGTAAAAGCTAGTTGCTACTTTTTTACTATTGAGTGTATTACTCCTTTGAACCCTCACTGAATTGCTTCTACTTCACAAGCTCGGTTTAATCGACATTTACCCGTAATTTTTTTTTTTAAATTACCATTCTCTTTCCCTTCAATGACACATGCTCTTAGTATGAGACTGGAACATTCCAGCAATAAGTGAAAAAAAGCCAAGAACTTGCATACCAATCTCTCTTTGTCCCTACAATTTCTCTATTGACAGAGTTTAGTTCAGACAGTCTCCAGATTCTTTACCTATTACTGTACTGTCCTTTAAGAGTTCTTCCCCTAAATTTGTTAGCAATTACTGCATGGAGTATTCAAGGGAATTGTTTCTGTGAGATCAAGATCTGTGTGACGAGCCAAGAGAAGGTTGTGACTCAAAGGTGGAATGAAAGCAACTGAGTAACTTTATTACAGAACACTCGCTTTTAGATACATAGACTCTAGGCAAAAAGGGCACAAAAGACATAACAGGCAATTTCATGTTCAACCGAAAAGCTCACCGGTTAACAGTTAACGGTGAGAAAAACAGGCATGTTATTTCAGGTTCTTGTCAGTGCGAGGGGAGAGCAAAGATACAAGCATAATATATACACAAAATGAAATGTCGTTACTATGTACGATCGTGTGACACACGGTTGGTACATGGCTCCCCCCTTAAAAATGACATACTGTACATGTTAAATAGGGCGCCCTGATCTAGAGAGGCGAACTGTAGGCGGGTCATCTGGCAGGAGATAAGCAGGTTTTAGACGATCAATGGAGACCCAGTCTTCTTTGCCATGAATATTTAGTAGGAATGCTTTCGGACTGTGTCGGATCACAAGGAAAGGGGGCGTTAGCGGTGGCTTGCTAGTGTCGTTGCGTAGGAAGACGTGCGTTGCAGAGTGCAAGTCTGTCGGTATGTGATGCTTCGCTGGAGGCTTGTAAGTCTGGCGGCAAGGAGTAAATTTTCCCACGACGTGATATATGCGCTGGAGATTGTCGGAGGAGGTTGCAGAAAGAAAAAATTCGGCAGGGACGACCGACGGGTCGCCATACACCATTTCAGCTGCCGAGACGTCGAGGGCGTCTTTAGGAGTGGTCCTTAGTCCCATAAGGACCCAGGGAAGCTGAGTAAACCAGTTGGAATCCTTGGAGCGGGACATCAAAGCTGCTTTGAGGGTGGGATGAAAACGTTCAACCATTCCATTGGCAGCGGGGTTGTAGGAAGTTGTGTGATGTAGGGTGATGCCCAGGAGATTCGCTAATGATGTCCACAATTGAGAGGTGAAAGTGGTACCCCTGTCAGAAGTAATGTGCTCAGGGATACCAAATCTTGCAATCCATCCTGAGAGTAAGGCAGATGTACATGAGGCGGACGTTGCAGTTTCCATGGGAATGGCTTCAGGCCAACGAGTGGAGTGGTCGATGACGGTAAACAGGTAACGATGTCCTTGTGATGTGGGTAGGGGGCCTACAACGTCGACGTGAATGTGGGCGAAACAACGCTAAGGTCGAGGAAAGGTGCCCACTCCTGAATCCATGTTTTGATGTACTTTGGAAGTTTGGCAAGAAGCACAGGCGCGGACCCAATCCTTAGCATCCTTAAAAATGCCATGCCAAATGAACTTCATCTTCAGCAGCTGTGCAGTAGAACAGCACGAGAGATGTGAAAGGCAGTGAATGAAATCAAACACCGGCGCATGGGAGCAGGAATCCAAGGTCGCGGTCTACTAGTACTGACATCACAGAGGAGGGTGGTGTTGGAGTCTTCGAGGGGGAAGTCTTCCCAACGGAGGGACGTGCAGGATGTCCTACATGCTTGATACTCTGGATCCTGTCGTTGGGCTTCAGCCAAGGCGTTGTAATCCAATCCCAGTTGAACAGCAGCCAACGTGTTTCTTGACAGGCCATCGGCAACGGGATTCATTTTCCCAGGGACGTATTGAAGGGTGCAATTGTTTCAGCCACGGCGGAGAGATGTCGGCGTTGACGGGCGGACTAGGCGTCAGACTGTCGAGTGAAGGCGTGCACCAAAGGCATGTGGTCTGTGCGAATGACGAAGGGCGTACCTTCTAAGAAATGGTGAAAGTGACGGACAGCCAAGTGCACCGCCAGTAATTCGCGATCAAAGGTAGAATAACCCGATTCTGCCATGGACAGTTTTCTGCTGAAGAAGGCCAATGGGCGAGGCGAGCCAATGACCACCTGCTCGAGTACTGCACCAATAGCGACGTCGCTGGCATTGGTGGAGAGGAGAGGGGCATGTGGGATAGGAAAAGTGAGAGCTGCAGCAGTTGATAGGGCCTACTTTGCATTGTAGAAGGCCGCTTCTTGAAGGGGACCCCACTTCAGGTCCTTTGGCTTGCTCTTGAGGGAGGGGTAGAGGGTAGCAAGAATGGCGGCAATGGCTGGCAGAAAACGGTGATAATAGTTGATCATGCCCAAGAATTCCTGCAGAGCTTTGACGGTCGAGGGCGTGGGGAAGTCCTGAACGCCTGCTACCTTCTCAGGGAGGGGATAGACTCCTTCAGGAGTGATGTGGCGCCCTAAGAACGACACTTCGTTGACGGCAAAGGTACACTTGTCATTACAAGGCCGTTTTGTTGCAGGCGGTCGAGCACGATGGGCAGGTGACGGAGGTGTTCCTCTTTTGAGGAAGAGAACACAAGTATGTCGTCCACATAACATACACAGAAGGGGAGGTCCCCTAAGATGCCATCCATGAGACGTTGAAAAGTGGCCCCAGCATTACAAAGGCCAAAACAGGAGTAATTGAAGGTGTATGTACCAAACGGAGTGGTGACGGCGGTCGTAGGTCACGTCGGCGATGTTTGGGAGGGGATAGTGATCCGGTTCTGTTGGCATGTTCAGGCGCCTGTAATCCCTGCACGGACGGAGGGAGCCATCTTTCTTCAGAACGATGTGTAAGGGTGACGACCATGGGCTGGAGGCCTTTTGGCAAAGGCCCATTTCCTCCATTTCGGCGAACGTCTGTTTGACGGCTGTCAATCGTTCCGGTGCCATACGTCTGAATTTTGTGAAGACTGGGGGTCCCGTTGTCTTGATATGGTGATAAATACCGTGCTTGGCAGGAGCCGTGGGCGTTTGGCGAAGTTCTGGACAGAAAACTTCCGGGTACGGCGTGAGGAGGTGGGTGTAGGCATCCGTGGGTGTAGGCATCCGTGGGTGCGCTGATGTGGAGAGCGAGGTTGGAGTGGGCGGGTTGAAGAGGTGTCGACAAGTACGAGTCTGCGTTGACCAATCGTCGGTGGTCGACATCGACAAGAAGGTGGAAATGAGAGAGGAAATCCGCACCGAGGATTGGCAATGTGACGTCAACAACGAGAAACTTCCAATTAAATTTACCGTTTCCAAACGATAATGTGAGGTTCTCGTAACCGTAGGTGGGTATCGCAGATCTGTTGGCAGTTACCAAGCGGACATCGGCAGATGTAGACAGACTACTGTACGTCGTGTCCTCAAGAGTTCCCTTGGCAAAAGAGAACGACAAGCATCCGTGTCCACCAAAAATCGCACGCCCGTTCCTGCATCATGTAAAAAGAAAAGATTAGAAACACGGAGGCCACCGCCACGAGTGATGGCCTACTTACACGTTTTTTGGCCACTGACAATCCTCTGCACATTTCTTCGCGGCTGCCCCGAATCTGTTGTGGTAGTAGCAAAACTGCGGCCGATGGAAGGCAGTAAGTGGCTGTAGAAGTCGTTGGTTGGGGCGCGAGTGGTGGGGGGTGGGTGGCTTTTTTGCCGCTTCGGCACGTCACGGGGTAGGTGTGTATGCCCTACAGCATTTACGTCAGCTTCGGTTGACGGTGAATAGGCGTCCTCTTCGTCAGGAGGGGAGGCGTTGATGGAGGTCTTGAAGGTCGTGAAGTGGCTGTCCATAAGGGCGTCGGCTTTGGTCATCAAGTCCTTTATGGGTAAACTATCGACATCGGGTATGGCAGCACGTACAGGTTCGGGTAAACGGTGTATCCAAAGGGCACGAAGTAGGTTCACCTCACGAGGAGAGCTGTCTGCGGCAGGTTGCAGGCGAGCGATACTGGTCATTTCCCTGAGGGCAAGCGAAGCCCTTTGGTCCCCCAATGGTTGTTGAAAGAGCTAAAAAAGCTTTGCTATACGGGCGGCTGGCGGCGGCGAGTACTGCTGCAGAAGGTATGTTTTGAGGGCGTCATATGCTATTGGGGTGTCTCCTTGTTCACAAAGCCAGTCGGATATTTCTGGGAAGGTGTCCTCGGGTATCGCCGCAAGAACATAATCTGCTTTGGTGATTGAGCGAGTCACGCCCTTGATGCGAAACTGGACTTCTGCGCGCTGAAACCAAGCAAAGGCCTCTCCGCTGGGGAACGACGAAAATTTCAACAGGACAGCGTCAACTTCCGTGGAGTCCGCCATAGTACCAATGACGTAGGGGCGAGGGGGGTGGAAGGCGGGAGGAGTGAGTCAACTTCCGGAGTCACCAATGTGACGAGCCGAGAGGAGGTTGTGACTCAAAGGCGGAATGAAAGCAACTGAGTAACTTTATTACAGAACACTCGCTTTTATATACATAGACTCCAGGCAAAAAGGGCACAAATGACATAACAGGCAATTTCATGTTCAACCGAAAAGCTCACTGGTTAACAGTAACAGTGAGAAAAACAGACATGTTTTTTTAGGTTCTTGTCAGTGAGAGGGGAGAGCGAAGATACAAGCATAATATATACACAAAATAAAATGTCGTTACTATGTACGATCGTGTGACACACGGTTGGTACATCTGGATTCTCTGTGTAGAGTTGAGGGTGATACCCTGTACTATGATTTAAATAGCCATGGTGAGGAGTGCGCTCGCCTCACGGTCCCTCTCATGGTGGGATCAGCCAATTGTGATAGTGATGAGCTTCAAAGCTCTTGATGTAGTTAGCTTCCTTTGTGAAAATCAAAGTCCAGTAAACCCTCTCTTGAAATTGGTGATTTTGATCATTACCCAGTTGCCAAACCTAACCTTTCTTCATAACTTAGTCTAGTGTTATTGTTACTTACAGTATGGGTTCAGATAGTTCTCTGCGAAGTACAGATTTGATAGCCTCTCACAGAGCCTTGCATTCTTCAATTACTTTAGACCCTTCTCCTGATAAACCCTTGCAATATTGCAATCCCCCCTCGCTCTATCAGACAAATAGATAGTGATGCAGAGGACCAAGTTGGTATTCCGAATCTTAATATCCCTCCACTCACAAAAATAAGCACTCTTATTACATATGTGGATGGTGTGGCATATCATATGATTCCCTTAAATCTTGATTGGGTAAATGGAGTTTCAACTAAAATCAATCATTTGCATCATGATTTGGATGGTGTGTGCTCCATTTGCTTGCAAACTTGGCCACTAGCTCATCATGGATTACCTCTAGCAAGGTAAATATAGACGCTAAGACATGTATTAACAAAACCAGTCTTTTGCACTTATGCTCAGGTAGTAGGTTGGCCAGGGCACCAGCCACCCATTGAGATACTACCTCTAGAGAGTTATGTTGTTCTTTGACTGGTCAGAAAGTACTGCATTGGATCCTTCTCTCTAGTTACAGTTCACTTTACTTTTTCCTACACATACACCGAATAGTCTGGCCTATTCCTTACAGATTCTCCTCTGTCCTAATACACCTGACAACACTGAGATTACCAAACAATTCTTCTTCACCCAAGGGGTTAACTACTGCACTGTAATTGTCTAGTGGCTACTTTCCTCTTGGTAAGGGTAGAAGAGACTCTTTAGCTATGGTAAGCAGCTCTTCTAGGAGGACACTCCAAAATCAAACCATTGTTCTCTAGTCTTGGGTAGTGCCATAGCCTCTGTACCATGGTCTTCCACTGTCTTGGGTTAGAGTTCTCTTGCTTGAGGGTACACTCGGGCACACTATTCTATCTCGTTTCTCTTCCTCTTGTTTTGTTAAAGTTTTCATAGTTTATTTAAGAAATATTTATTTAAATGTCATTGTTCTTAAAATATATTATTTTTCTTTGTTTCCTTTCCTCACTGAGCTATTTTCTCTTTTGGGGCCCCTGGGCTTATAGCATCTTGCTTTTCCAACTAGGGTTGTAGCTTAGCAAGTAATAATAATAATAATAATAATAATAATCCCTTATATCCAATAATCCCTTGGTTCAGCCTGCGAGACAAGAAAATTAAGAGATAAAAAATGCTGAAGCAGACCTTGAAAGTGAGGAATTATCTCTTTTTCAAACCTTTAGTAACCTTATTATTGCTGAGAAATACCCTTGTAAGTTGAGTAAGATGAATTCAGAAGCTTCTTATTTTTCCAAATCTGTGCAAGTCACTAGTTACATACCTCGGTTCTCAACTTCATGATGGATAGGCAAAGAATCCTACAGAAATCTCCATAGATTTCTGTATGTCCTTCTTCATTCGCCTTCATGGACAAGGCTTAGCATCCAATACGATTTCCACTTGTAAATCAGCCTTGACAAGACCACTACTGTACGCCTTCCAGATAGACCTGTCCAACAAAATCTTTAACAAACTTCCGAAGGCATGTGCTAGACTCCGTCCTGCACCTCCACCGAGACCCATCTCCTGGTCTCTGTATAAGGTGCTCCATTTTGCCTCTAGCCTGGACAATGAATCTTGCCCTCTGAAAGACTTGACTCAAAAAGTGATTTTCCTTTTTGCTCTCGCCTCGGGAGCCCGAGTCAGTGAAATAGTGGCCTTATCTAGAGAAGAGGGCCAGATACAGTTCGCCGAAACAGGGGAACTTACCCTCTTCCCGGACCCAACGTTTCTCGCTAAGAATGAACTCCCTACTAAAAGGTGGGACCCATGGAGAATCTGCCCTCTGAAGGAAGATGTCTCTCTATGCCCAGTGGAGAGTCTAAAGGTCTATCTTCGAAGAACTTCAGACTTTGGCGGAGGACAACGCTTTAAAGGAGAAACATCGGGCAGCGATTTGTCACTTAAGCAACTAAGGGCGAAGATCAGCTACTTTATTCGCAGAGCGGATCCTGACAGTACACCCGCAGGTCATGAACCTAGAAAAGTCGCCTCTTCCCTAAATTTCTTTCAAGGAATGGATTTCGAAAGCCTTCGATCTTTCACAGGCTGGAAATCCTCAAGAGTGTTTTTCAAACACTATGCGAAGCAAGTGCACAAAGTCAAGAGATTCGTGGTAGCCGCAGGTAGTGTATTAAAACCTGCTGCTTAGTACTGCGTAGGACAGTGAGTTATTTTGGGACTCTAACTCAACAGGTGCCTGTGTTGACCCTAGTGTGATACATAGTGATTTTAAGTGCCACTTAGTGTCACGAGAGACTGTCCTTCTACAAGGTGAAGTAACATAGACTTGAACACATGTGCCACATGTTTATTTGGTTATGAAGTGTATTGTGACTTTAAAAGACTTTTAGTTCCCCTGGAACTCATGGGTGTAATGGCAAGTTCTTCCTTTTCAGATTCCACACCCTTGTCTGTTGTAGTCCTTAGTCTATGTTGTTAATCAACAATTTTACTGTAAATTATTTACCTTATTTCATATTATCGCGAATATTTTCTCGAATAAAATAGAAATTTCGCTACCATATGCGTCTTATTTCGCCCTACTATATGAAATACACTACTGTTACAGAGTTTTATTGCCCCTATTTTTACCTTTATTATACTTCATATTATAATATTGCTCCTGTCTGAGATATGCTCACCAAAGAAAAGTGAAATATTTGTTCCAACACAAGCACTTAACTTTCCTGATCTGTCCGCGAGACCGACAAGATCTTCGTCTACAGGTGAGTTTATCTTCATCAGGATACTTCGAGATGTTCCTTTCGTCCAAACAGGACTTCCCTGTCAGGGAGGCAGGAAGCCAAGTCATAGTTTATGCCATTGGTAGTGACATGTAACGGAGATGTCATGGTCTCTAAGGTCATCAGACCAAAGGAATATTGTTTGAAGTCGAAGGCACTACTGAAACGGGGAAAATCCTCGATACACTAATTCTCTGGCACACTTCCATCAGGACGTCATGGCTTGAGCCCAAAAAAACGGATTTTGAGCGAAGCGAAAAACCTATTTTTGGGTGAGATAGCCATGACGTCCTGATGGACCTGCCCTAGTTCTCTATTCTGGCCTGTCAGGCTCCTCCCATACTTGCCACACTTCCCCCTCGAAGCGTAAACGCTATGTGGGGTGCAGATAGCTATGTGGCGTGTCAAGCATACGTCCCCTGTTATTATACGATATCCTAAAGGGAAACCTTATGGGTACTCGCGCCAGAAGTTAGAATTCTGTGAAACCTTTAGTTTAATTCTCTGGGAATATCTACTGTAGTCATATATACCCTCAGGAAGCTACTGAAGGAACCTTCCATCAGGACATCATGGCTATCTCACCCAAAAATAGATTTTTCGCTTCGCTCAAAATCCGTTATATGGATGACTTGTGTTCTTATCCTCCAAAGCAGAACACCACCGTCATCTACACATCGTGCTGGACCGCTTACTACAGAACACTTGCAGTCTGGTATGACAAGTGTACCTTTGGTCCCAATGAAGTTTTGTTCTTAGGGCACCACATCACTCCTGGAGGAGTCAACCTCCTTCCTGAGAAGGTAGCCGCTGTTCAGAACTTCCCCACGCCCTCGACCTTCAAAGCACTGCAAGAATTCTTGGGCATGATCAACTATTATCACCGTTTCCTACCAGCCATCGTCGCCATTCTTGCCCCCCCCCCCCTCCCTCTATGCCTCCCTCAAGGGCAAGCCTAAAGACCTGAAGTGAAGTCACCTTCAAGAAGTGGCCTTCTGCAATGCAAAGAATGCCCTATCAACTGCTGCTGGTATCACTTTTCCTGTGCCACATGCACCTCACCTTCTCTCCACCGATGCCAGCAACATCACTATTAGGGCAGTCCTCGAGCAGGTGGTCAACGGGCTGCCCCGTCCATCAGCATTCTTCACTAGGAAACTGTCCAAGGCGCAACCTGGCTTCTTTACCTTCGACCGTGAATTGCTGGCAGTGCACTTAGCTGTCCGTCACTTTTGCCACTTCTTGGAAGGTACTGTACGCCCTTCTTCATTCGCACGGACCACATGCCTCTGATGCATGCCTTCACTTGACAGTTCAACCCCTGCTCCGCCCGTCAATTCTGACATCTATCCGCCATGGCTGAATACAATTGTACCCTTCAGCACGTCCCTGGGAAAATTAATCCTGTTGCTGATGCCCTGTTAAGAAACATATTGGCTGCCATTCACCTAGGATTGGATTACAATGCCTTGGCAGAAGCCCAGCGAAATGATCCAGAGTACTGTACCAAGCATGTAGGACATCCTACACATTGCTCATTTGGACGTCCCTTTCAATAACTCTAATGCCACCCTCCTCTTTGACATCAGTAAAGGTAGACCTAGACCAGGGATACCTTACAACTGCTAAAGACAAAGTTTATTTGGCATGGCATTACTAAGGATGCTAAGGATTGGCCCGCGCCTGTACTTCATGCCATAACTCAAAAAGTACATCGACACATGGATTCAGGAGTGGGCACCTTTCCTCAACCTCAGCAGCGCTTTGCCCACATTCATATTGGTGTTGTAGGCCCCCTACCCATATCACAAGAACATTGTTACCTGTTTACCATCATCAACCGCTTCACTCTGCCTGAAGACATTCCCGTGGAAACTGCAACGTCCACCTCGTGTACATCTGCCTTACTATCAGGATGGATAGCGAGATTTGGTATCCCTGAGCATATTACTTCTGACAGTAAAATTGTTTTTTGTAAGTTTAATCTTTTGCTTATTATTAGAGGAATTGCTCTATTATAGGAAATCCAAGTGTGTTCATTGTAACAGTATACAGTACTGTTAGTTGAGCAGATAACCGTGTGCTGCTCAAAATTTGTAAATTCGTTGCTGATATTATAGATGTTCATGTAGAGACGCTTGCTGTGTATCTATACGAAATTAATCTTGTTGAAATTTAATTAGTTTTTATTTCAATTTATAGAGAGGAGACGTCCCCTTTTTTGTTTCATTTGTTTGAAGTCGGCTACCCCCCAAAATTGGGGTTAGTGCCTTGGTATATGTATGTATGAATGTATGTATTATTTCTAATTCATAAGTGGCATATACTGGTAGTTACACTTGAATGCGAGTTTTAAAATATTCTTATTCTTGAATTAGTTAAGACGTTAATATCTTATGACGGCGCTGAATGACCTTGACCTCAACATTCACAGTGCTCCGGCTTCAATTTATAATCAATCTAATCCTCAAGTATGAAGACTCCTTCATCAACTGATTGGATTCCTCAGATATGAAGACTCCATTTTTTGATGTGATTCATGACTTTCCATTCACTTGGTAAAAATAAGCAATAAATTTATCATAAAATTTATTTATTGTATACTGTACATATAAGACTCACTTTCCAGCACTTATATCATGTAATTTACACATCTTGTCTATGGCTTATGCTAAAGTTACTTACAGCATATTTATACATTTATTTCCATTGAGAGAGAGAGAGAGAGAGAGAGAGAGAGAGAGAGAGAGAGAGAGAGAGAGAGAGAGAGAGAGAGAGAGAGAGAATGAATATGTATACACACATTGGAGTGCAACTGATTTTAATATTTAGTTATTACCTCACTATAGAGTTAATAACTAAATTTGCACATAGTTAACATACATGTACAGTATAACTCTTTAAACATAAAACTCCAGTGGAAGCTCAGCACCAATCAGATGCAATGGACCAAATCTTACGAATTACAGCTAGATAATATACTTGGGCGGTTCAATACACTTTTCCACCATTAGATTCATGTAAAGTGCTACCAGTTTCCTATTCCAACAATCAAATATATATATTTCATTACAGTTTTTACATACAAAGGAAATATATACAGTACAGTACTGTACACATACATAGTATGAATACACGTACATCTTGCTAAAAGTAATACACACGAGCTTCAAAGCACTGCTAAATGACTAACCCACTAAATTATATAACTGAAAACATGTATGCCATGTATTAAAAGAATAAATTAATAAAAATTACATGTTAGCACAACAACCATTACAGAATAATCAGATGCGATATTTTAAAGTTTCAGTATTTTATATTTAGCACAACCACCGTTACAGAATAATCAGATGCAATATTTTAAGAAAAAGTAACAGCATTTTATTCCTCCACACATACTGTATACAGCACTGTATGCTCAAGCAAATATTGATGGGGCTTTTTAAAGTTTTGAGATATTCTAGAGTAATGATTTACAATTTCCTTTCATATCATTTAGTTTTCATTTTTTTTTTTTCAATTTTATAAAATTGTGATCTGTACTGGCATTTCACAACATTTATGATATTTACCTCGATCTGTCATTGCACATTCTTAATTTGTCATTAACCATTGGAAAGCAATTGCAGTAAAACTACACCATACAATTTTTCACATAAGGATAAATTTATGGAATACTGATCCTGAAAATATTTTCGTATTTCATATAATCTGTACTAATGATAATTCATTTATAGTATATTTTTATCATCCATATATTAGCAATAATGTAATCATTCAACAGGTCAGAGTCTATATATGTAAAAAAAATAAGAAAAACATATTAAGAATACAAGTGAACATTATGTACAGTAGTGCAACATTTGCATAAACACCAAAATGTTAAAATACTGTATCCAATAACCTGTTTCTCCTAATGTCACTTAATTTAGTTCTACTTGCTACTCTCCCTCAATCAAAAACTTTGTAAACAATTTGTACATTAGCACAACAAAAATGAAAGTGATCTTTGGACAAAACCAATATATAAGTACTTAAATTTTACCAAACTTTTCACAACTTCAATGCAAGGCATTAATGAAATACTAACCTAAGCTTTGCTCATGAAGAGAAACTTTTGAGCCTTATTAGAATGGATGGATGGTTAAAACATTTTGAAATGAAATGGTTCACATGTATGTAACTATCATCTTCAAAATGCTTAGTTATAGTTTTAAACAAATCATTGTCTTACAAGGATCAGTACAATATCTACATAAGTGAGAAGGTGAATAAAGCAGATATCAGCTCTTATTAGAAATTTGTCAACTTGTAAGAAAGTATGGTTGACAAAACACTCCATAAAATATGAGCAGAATTCAATTCAAGTTTAGGTTGTGACTAAGGAACATAATAAATTAGATGAATACCAACAATATGAGTAAACATAAAATTTGAGGAGGCTGTAGGTAGTGGAAAATTATAGCTTAACATTACTTAGTGAGATGGAAATATTGTTCCATAGGTTGGCAACCTGGAATGTGAAATCATGATAACTGTACTACCATGGAACACTTCTTGTCACAATTTTATGTTTGGTAACAAGCTGAACAGTTTCTTATCAAGGGCTTGATTAGCAAAAGACAGCAGTATGACTAATTTTTTGTGCAGAAAAATCTGATGGAATGATGCCAGAGCAGTCATTAAGGGACTGGATTCCAAGATCATGGACATCTATAACAAAGGTTACTCTAAAAAAACATGGGAGACAGACAAGGCCCTTGATGCTTCATGATCTCTGTAAAGTTCATAACTAGAGAGACCCAGTCTAACCCAATCTCTTAAGAACAGTAAGAAAATGCAAAAGGCAGAAACATTTGCCACACGTGACATACACAGAGATCAACAATGTGGTAACCAACATCCATATTTATTTTTTTAATCTAGTTCGAAGGTCAGTGACAATGATCGGTCAGACACTTATCTTATCATAAAGGTTTTTCATCTTCAAAAATTTTTTGTTGAAGGATAGAACCTCAATCTAAAACAGTGAAAAGTAATTAAATGCATACCTATTCAGTAAAAGTGTAGCCTTGGACCAGAAATTAATAGTTGTGGAGAATAAGCAGTAGTAAATGGAAGTATACTTTAGAGAGGAAGAGTGAGAAAGAAAATTAAAATAAAAGAAACTGAATAGAGAAGGGTGGCCTGTACTTTTTCTAAACAATAGATTGGGTTAATTGTTTGTCTAATACAACCAATATAGGCAAAAGACAATTTTCATATTCTGCACAAAATAAAAAAATCTCTACAAACTCTTAACAAGACCAAATATGCCAGCACAATTATGTTTACGTACATTGTTGCAAAAACAAACTTTAAAAGTTCACAGCCACCTTTCAGAAATTGGTTAGAAGATTTTATGAGCACCATTAACTGACAGCAGCTTTTCCTAACTACGATTTAGATGCTATAATAAGTTTGTCTTTGAAAAGCATATAAAATACATCTGAATATTCTGATACAAGAATTTGATAAATTAGCCCTGTATAATAAAA
This sequence comes from Palaemon carinicauda, assembly GCF_036898095.1. Lineage (NCBI taxonomy): Eukaryota > Metazoa > Arthropoda > Malacostraca > Decapoda > Palaemonidae > Palaemon > Palaemon carinicauda. The sequence continues at coordinate 127,436,391 of NC_090740.1, read as the reverse complement.
TAAATTCTCCTAAAGAATATAGATTTCATGGCAATTCAAATGTGTAAAGACAATGAAATATCTTTAAAATACATTTTTCATTGCTATTACTAAAAGAAATCCAACTTTTGTGTTTCCGTTTGAAGATATTTAGATATGAAAAACAAAACTTTAAGAGAAATAGCATAGAAATGTTGGGTAGGATAACTTATTTACAAAGAATAGTACTAAATTTAGTCACCGTTAACAACAAAAGTTTCGTTTGCATCAAAATTATTCCTCAAGAACACCATTAAACATTGATATTCATGACATCACACATACATCAGTTTCCATTTTGTGATATCTATTAGCTTTATCAAAAATTCTTATCAATCTATACTACCCATTTATAGTACTGTGTGTCTAATTCCTACAGCATGCTAACAGAGACTTCTCATGCTCATCTTCCAAACTCTGAATCTCTACATGAGAATATATCAAAATTCTTTTTGTAGCGATACTAATATTCTGCTGTCTATACACAAAATATTTTTTCATCATCACCAAAAAAAAGTACTTAAAGAAGCAGAAAAAATTTTTATGCCATAATCTGTAAGTCAACCTTCAAAACAGAAACACATTACAAAATATACAATAAAACAAAAGCAAGTTTCTTCATACATGTTACCTACCTTCTTAAGTTGTTATAGCACCTTTGTTGGTTATATGTAACAATGTTTTTAAACTAGAGAGAATGTAATTTCCCATTATCATACAGGTTACCATTACAAATCAGTGGAAAAAGGTTTACAGCAATACAACCAACCAAAGTTAAAAAATTCATGAGGCAATTCTGTATGTTGTTTGCTATTTTTCAAAACTATTCTCCAAGATATTATGAATTTTTTGTGATTTTACCCAATTATTCAGTAATTTGGATACCAACAACCAAGAGACTTATTTATTACTGTTCTATGTAGACAATATACAAATTTCTACCTCTGAATATCAATGCTTAATGTACCGTAAGGAAAAACAACTGTTAATTTTAAGCCCACAGACAAAATAAATGGCATGAATTTCACAAAATGTACAAAGAATTCAATGAAAAAAGGAAAACCAAACTAGCATTACTAACTAATATTTACAAATTTTCTTCAAAATAAACATTCTCAGTGCATACAAGTTTATAAATTGCTTTTAGCCACAATAAATACTGCATATATACTGTACACCAGTTAATTCCAATAACGGAATTCTGCACAATTAAGCCAATTACAGCATAATTCAAAACAATTATTTTCTATACATACAGTTACATCAATTGTAAAAAATATAATTTTATTCTAAGCAGACACTATTTACATTACTTTTATATAATTAATCTTTCTTCTATAGGAAGCTTCTGAGTCCATGAAAGTGTTGTTAAAGCAACAAAGCACATATTGCCCAAAAACTAGATATTTCCAGATTAACAGGATAATTTATTGTGTTCTCCCATCATCCTAAATTTACATGCCTTACTACAATACAAAGAAAAATAAGATTATGACACTATCCACAGATATAAAATAATGTCACAGCTGTCTAGTATATATAAAGAAATTATTCTAATACTGTACTGTACAGTATGTACTCTGAAAACTTGAGGGGTGCAACAAATAACATGTAAACTAATAAAGACCCAACATGGTATCAAAATTTAGATAAAAATTCTTCAAAACTATTTTCCATAATTACTATTTCTGTAGTTGTTTTGACATTATCTTTATTTAGAGTCATTTTAAAATATTTATAAAATTTCTAAAAAATGTAGTCTAATGGAAATTATGGCAGGTTTAATACATTTTCAAATCTTTTCTTTCAAATCCACAAGATAAAGAACCCCTATTTCAAATCAAAACCCTGATGCAGTTTAAGTATCAAAATTCAAGAAAAATATGCAATGAGTCATATTTCTGACATTCAGAGGGCTTGACTGAAGTTTGTTCTTAACCAAGAGGTAGAAATTAGAAAGAAAAAATGGATTGCAGGGTAAGAAGAGACCAAGGCAAGGAGATGAAAGTAAAAATCGCGAAAAGTTAGAAGCGATAAAAGAACTGCATAAAAATTTAGTCTTTCTACAGAGCACACATGTAATAGAATCACTAACTTTTACTGTAAAAACATCTATAGGTTATGTTTATATTCAAATTCGTTGTACATCAGCAAAATTTCGCCAAACTAAATGCTGCAAATTTATATAACCCTGCAAATTATGGAAAACAAATGTTCAGTTTTATCCTGTTACCAAAATACCTTTATTGCTCAATAAAGTGCACTATGTCAAATGTGATGTAGTTATATCAACACTTTAATTTTCAAATCACTATTAAAAAAGCTTGGCTGAAATTTATACAGAAAAGACAAAATTATCTATTTGGTCAGTTTCTTTATCCAAAATCATTATTTCTCACAGAGCAGGAATGAATTCTTACTGTATTCAAGAGATACAGCTCTTATTCTTAAATAAATGCATTTAAGAACCCTCAAATTAGAAGTATGATTCTCCAGATATTTTTAATAATTTACTTTGTACAACTAGTTACAAGTAGATTATAATAAAAAATATTCTTTATTAAACCTTATATCAAAATATTGAAATCTAATGCCACACGAAAATAAGTTTTTCTCTACAGACCTACTATTATTGATAACAATGCTTTCTCCTTAGTTTGTGAAATAGGCTAAATAAAAGACACGAAACATTAAAAAAAATGTGAATTCCACTGACCAATGATCCCTCATACCTGAAATCTTTCACGCACAAAAAAAAACTTTAAATTATTTTGTTTTGGATTTTTCTACATATGGTCAATTTTATTCATCATTGAAAAGTTTATTTTCCCCATCTTGCTAAATCCTGACACTCCTTAGCAGTGACCAAGCATTGATTAAATTAAGGGCAAAGTCCACTGCATAAGCTTTTTTTATAACTTCAAGTAATTGATCTTTTAGAAGACTGTCTTCTTTTTTCTCAGCATAAAGTTGCTTCAGTACCAAAAAAGCCAGTTGTTATCTATGAATAAAATTCTTCTCTTTTATGGGTTTTTCTTTATCTTTCCTCTCCATGTATAATGGTTTCAACTTTGCTGGCTTGTAGCTCCTGTAAAAATAGAGTGTATGATCACTAATACCCAAATAAAACTTTGTAACACTGTTTTGTACAGCACTTCATTAAAGTACAGTAATTTTAGAAATCAAATATTTACCTGTCTTTACAAGGAGAGCTAGGTATAAGGGCAGTAATCAATTAAAAATCCTACAATAACTTTGTTTTTGCTTACTGTGTTCTTTTCAATATGAGAAATCTGGCAATGTAATGTAATGAACAGCTAATCATGAAAAATATGACATTTTAAAAACTTATTTTTAAATATTTAACTTAGCCGGTGAATATATATAGCTGCAACTCTGTTGCTCGACAGACAAAAAACTAAAAAACTCGCCAGCGATCGCTATACAGGTTGCGGGTGTGCCCATCAGCGCCAACTGTCGGCCAGATACCATACTCAATGTAAACAAAGACTCAATTTCTTCTCTGTCGACGTGTCGACAAGACGTACTTTACTCGCTGTTGAACCTGGAGTTTTTTTCCATCATCTTTGGTGAAGTACTCTATTTTGGTTTTGAGCTTTCGCTGTGCAGGGTTTTTCTTCAAATAAATCCTTGAACTCTTTTTTGTATCGGATTCATTGTTGATGACTTAGACCGTTTTTTGGAATTTTCCCTTGACCAATTCAAAATGGCTGACCTTTCACAAGTTCCCAAGTTTAGAAAATGCAATGCTAGGGACTGTTCTAGGCGTCTTCCAAAGGCTTCTCTCGACCCTCACACTGTTTGTTCCAATTGTCGGGGTAAAACCTGTCAATTGGAAGATCGGTGTGAGGAATGCGTGGGCCTTTCGGAATTCGATTTTATCGAATTTGAGAAGTACACACGCAGGCTAGAGAGAGATAGATTAAGGAGAAGTTCTTCTAGGTCGATAGATTTTTCCTCTCCTCATGCCCCTCAACCTATTCCTTCCCCTGTAGTGGTTGTTCCTAACCCCCCTCCTAGCACTCAGGAACCATCGATGGCTGACATGATGCGTGCTATCCATGCCTTGGGGGAGAGAGTTGAGTCCCTTGCAAGTGACCGCAATCAACTCATGGCGGATGTTAAGGAGCTAAAGTGCCAAAGTGCCGCGGGAAGTGAGAAAGTGCCTAGTGAAGGTGTTGTGAACAGTGTTGCGCTTGAGGGTTCGTCTGTTCGTGCCTGTCGTCCTCCTAGTCCGGGACCTCTTGCAAGCTCCCAAGCCCAGGGGAGAAGCAATGTCGTACGACGCATGGGTTCGAGAGGCCTTGATCAGCGAACAGACGTTCCCTCCATGGTATCAGGCGTATCTCCCCAAGATCGCCCCTACCTACGTAAGACGAGAGAGCCCGTTTTTACCTCGTCGACCAAAGGTGTTTCTCGTGAGAAACTTTGGACCAAGGTCTCACGACCTTTAAAGCGTAAGTCGGTCCCTTCAGGACAAGTCCAACGTCCCGGTTGTAGCCACTGGGTCAGTTCGGACTCGTTGCCGTCATCTGATGACTGCTCTCCGCCTAAGAGAGGCAAAGCGGTACCGCCTCAGTCGCTAACCCCGTCTGTTGCCGCACCTGCTCCCATAGACCCTAAATGGGCTTTGCTGCAAGACATGCAGTCCAAGCTTGCGTCCTTGATGGAGGACTTTAATTCGGAGAAGGTTGCTGCTGAACCTTCTGGCCAACAACCTTCCAAGCGGTCTGTTGTGCGTCCTGTTGACGCTGAGGTTACCTTCTCGCGTCTACCAGTTGAGGTGGTTCCTCCTCCCATGCGACCCAGTGTGGGTTGCCAGCCGCCCGTTGACGTTAGGCGACGCACGGAGGTGGTTGTTGACGTTCAGGACGTTCAGCAACCATCAGAGGTGACTTGTTTTGACGCGGTGCGTCAACCTCCGCAACCCGGTATGGTGTTGACTGCACAACCCAGACGGTCTAGACAGTCTCGGGTGGACGCGGTGCGTCCTCGCGCACCCATGGTTGTTGACAGTTCACTGACTGTGCATGACGTTGCGTCCGGCTCCGTCACGCATGCACCAGTGCGACCGGACTCAGCGAGCCAGACGTTGCCCACTCCGTTGCCGTTTCCTCATCAGTTTTCAGATGAGGAACTATCTGATGAGGATGTTGCTGAACCACAAGACGATCAACCTTCGGAACTGGACGAGCCTAAGCCAACTCAACCATCATTGGACTTTAGAAAAGTCATGGCTGTATTCAAGGAGTTGTTTCCGGACCACTTTGTTTCTGTGGCTCCTCGTTCTCCTCCGTCAGAGTTTGTATTAGGAGTGCCTGCTACCGCACCTGCCTTTACGAAACTCGTTCTCTCACGCTCATCCAAGAGAGCTTTGCGGCTGTTGGGAGACTGGTTAGAGTCTAAGAAGAGGTTAGGGAAGACAGCTTTTGCCTTTCCCCCATCTAAACTCTCTTCTAGATCGAGCGTCTGGTATGCCACGGGAGAAGTTCTCGGCTTGGGAGTTCCTGCCTCTGCCCAGGGCGACTTCTCAAGTCTTGTAGACTCTCCCCGCCGCCTTGCCATGAGACGCTCGAAGGTTTGTTGGTCACCATCGGACCTGGACCACCTTCTTAAAGGGATATTTAGGGCTTTCGAAGTCTTTAACTTTTTAGACTGGTGCTTAGGAGCCCTGAGCAGGAAAATCTCTTCGGTAGATAAGGATATTTCCTTGCTCATTATGTCCTGCATGGACAAGGCCGTCCGTGATGGGTCCAATGAGCTAGCTGCCTCATTCACGTCCGGAGTCCTGAAGAAGCGAGAGTCTCTCTGTTCGTTCCTGTCTGCTGGAGTTACGCCATGCCAGAGATCTGAACTTCTCTTTGCTCCCCTTTCCAAGTGCCTGTTTCCTGAAGCCTTGGTAAAGGAAATTGCCGCATCGTTAGTTCAGAAGGACACCCATGATCTTGTTGCGTCCTCGGCTCGCAAAGCTCCCCCTTTGCCTACATTCTCTGCTAGACCGAGAATAGACACTCCAGCGTCTCGCTTTATTCCGCCCTTTCGTGGCAGAGCCTCCAGCAGAGGAGGTGCTCGTGCCGAAGGGAAAAGAGGGAAGAGGAAAGGACCTAAGTCCTCCAAGGGCAGAGTCTGACTGCCCGCAACTTCAGACAGCAGTGGGAGCCAGACTCAAGAACTTCTGGCAAGCCTGGGAGAAGAGAGGCACAGATCAACAATCTGTGAAGTTACTCAGAGAGGGGTACAAAATCCCTTTTGTACGCAAACCCCCTCTAGCGACGTCCCCCATCGATCTCTCTCCCAGGTACAGAGAGGAAGAAAAGAGACAAGCCCTGAAACTGGAAGTGTCTCTTTTGCTAGAGAAGGGAGCGGTGGTCAAAGTCTCGGACCTTCGATCACCGGGATTTTACAACCGTCTCTTCCTAGTTGCGAAGAAGACAGGAGGTTGGAGACCGGTGCTAGACGTCAGTGCTCTGAATGTCTTTGTCACAAAGACGAAGTTCTCCATGGAGACCACAAAGTCAGTCTTAGCAGCGGTCAGGAAGGAAGACTGGATGGTCTCGCTAGACCTAAGGGACGCCTACTTCCATATCCCCATTCACTCAGACTCCCAACCTTTTCTGAGATTCGTCTTCGAAGATGTGGTCTACCAGTTTCGGGCCCTGTGCTTTGGCCTAAGCACAGCTCCTCTCGTGTTTACGAGGCTGATGAGGAATGTAGCCAAATTCCTCCACTTATCGGACATCCGAGCCTCCCTTTATTTGGACGACTGGCTTCTCAGAGCCTCTTCCAGTCGTCGCTGTCTGAAGGATCTAAAGTGGACTCTAGATCTGACCAAGGAATTGGGACTCCTAGTCAATTTGGAAAAGTCGCAGCTGGTCCCATCCCAAACTATTCTGTATTTAGGGATGGAGATTCACAGTCTAGCTTTTCGGGCTTTTCCGTCGGCCCCCAGAATAGAGCAAGCCCTGCTATCCATCCAGAAGATGCTGAAGAAGGAACGCTGCTCAGTCAGGCTGTGGATGAGTCTGATAGGGACGCTGTCATCCCTGGAACAATTTGTATCACTAGGAAGACTACACCTCCGTCCTCTTCAATACCATCTGTCTTTTCACTGGAAAAAGGACAAGACGCTAGAGGCAGTCTCGATCCCGATTTCCGGAAAGATAAAGTCTTGTCTGACTTGGTGGAAGGACAATATCAACCTAAGAGAGGGTCTTCCCCTGGCTGTTCAGACTCCCAACCACGTTCTCTTCTCGGACGCATCGGACTTGGGCTGGGGCGCGACACTGGACGGTCGGGAATGCTCAGGCCTGTGGAACTCGAGTCAAAGGAGCATGCATATCAACTGCAAGGAGCTGTTGGCAGTTCATCTGGCCTTGAAAAGCTTCGAGTATCTCCTTCGAGGCAAAGTGGTGGAAGTAAACTCGGACAACACCACGGCCTTGGCGTACATCTCCAAACAAGGAGGTACCCACTCACTGACGTTGTACGAGATCGCAAGGGACCTGCTCATCTGGTCAAAAGGTCAAGACATCTCCCTAGTAACGAGGTTCATCCAAGGCGACTTGAACGTCATAGCAGATTGTCTCAGTCGGAAAGGGCAAGTAATTCCAACCGAATGGACCCTCCACAAGGATGTGTGCAAGACTTTGGGCCACTTGGGGTCAACCAACCATAGATCTCTTTGCAACCTCGCTGACCAAGAGGCTTCCAATCTATTGCTCCCCAGTCCCGGACCCAGCAGCAATACATATAGATGCCTTCCTCCTAGATTGGTCACATCCGGATCTCTACGCATTCCCACCGTTCAAGATTGTCAACAAGGTACTGCAGAAGTTCGCCTCTCACGAAGGGACAAGGTTGACGTTAGTTGCTCCCCTCTGGCCCGCGAGAGAATGGTTCACCGAGGTACTTCGATGGTTAGTAGACGTTCCCAGAAGTCTTCCTCTAAGGGTAGACCTTCTACGTCAGCCACACGTAAAGAAGGTACACCAAAGCCTCCACGCTCTTCGTCTGACTGCCTTCAGACTATCGAAAGACTCTCGAGAGCTAGAGGCTTTTCGAAGGAGGCAGCCAGTGCGATTGCTAGAGCAAGGAGAGCGTCTACCATTAGAGTCTACCAATCGAAGTGGGAAGTCTTCCGAGACTGGTGCAAGTCAGTTTCTGTATCCTCGACCAGTACCTCTGTAGCTCAAATAGCTGACTTTCTCTTATACCTGAGAAAAGGACGATCCCTTTCAGCTCCCACTATCAAGGGCTACAGAAGCATGTTGGCATCGGTCTTCCGGCATAGAGGCTTAGATCTTTCCAACAATAAAGATCTGCAAGACCTCCTTAAGTCTTTTGAGACCACCAAGGAGCGTCGCTTGGCTACCCCTGGATGGAATTTAGACGTGGTACTAAGATTCCTCATGTCAGACAGGTTTGAGCCGTTACAATCAGCCTCCCTGAAAGATCTCACTCTTAAGACACTTTTCCTGGTATGCTTAGCCTCGGCTAAAAGAGTCAGTGAGATTCATGCCTTCAGCAAGAACATTGGATTTTCGTCGGAAAAAGCTACTTGTTCGCTGCAACTTGGTTTTCTAGCCAAAAATGAGCTGCCTTCTCGGCCTTGGCCTAAATCTTTCGATATTCCCAGCTTATCGGAGATCGTAGGCAATGAACTAGAAAGAGTCTTATGCTCTGTTAGAGCTCTTAAGTTCTATTTAAAGCGTACTAAACCTTTACGAGGCCAATCTGAAGCTTTATGGTGTTCAGTTAAGAAACCATCCTTGCCTATGTCAAAGAATGCTTTGTCATACTTTATCAGATTGTTAATACGAGAAGCTCATTCACATCTGAGTGAGGAAGACCGAGCTTTGCTTAAAGTGGCCTTTAAGCAAAATAGATCTCTGCAAAGTATAATGGACGCAACCTATTGGAGAAGCAAGTCAGTGTTCGCGTCTTTTTACTTGAAAGATGTCCAGTCTCTTTACGAGAACTGCTACACACTGGGACCATTCGTAGCAGCGAGTGCAGTAGTGGGTGAGGGCTCAACCACTACAATTCCCTAATTCCATATCCTTTTAATCTGTCTCTTGAAATGTTTTTAATGTTGTTTTTATGGGTTGTCCGGAAGGCTAAGAAGCCTTTCGCATCCTGGTTGATTTGGCGGGTGGTCAAAGTCATTTCTTGAGAGCGCCCAGATTAGGGGTTTGATGAGGTCCTGTTGTATGGGTTGCAGCCCTTGATACTTCAGCTCCTAGGGGTCTGTCAGCATCCTAAGAGGATCGCGAGGCTCCGTAAGGAAGACGTACTTATAAGGCAGAGTAATCGTCTAAGTCGACTTCCTTACCAGGTACCTATTTATTTTGTTTTTGTTATATTGATAACTTCTAAAATGAAATAAAAACTCTTAGCTCATAAGATGTAAACATATTTAACTGGTCTCTACCCACCACCCTGGGTGTGAATCAGCTATATATATTCACCGGCTAAGTTAAATATTTAAAAATGATATTTTAATTATAAAATAAATTTTTGAATATACTTACCCGGTGAATATATAAATTAAACGACCCTCCCTTACTCCCCAATAGAGACGCAGTGGGATGAGAAGAAATTGAGTCTTTGTTTACATTGAGTATGGTATCTGGCCGACAGTTGGCGCTGATGGGCACACCCGCAACCTGTATAGCGATCGCTGGCGAGTTTTTTACAGTTTTTTGTCTGTCGAGCAACAGAGTTGCAGCTATATATATTCACCGGGTAAGTATATTCAAAAATTTATTTTATAATTAAAATATTATTTTTCCTAACTATGTAAACCAGAGTTATTTATTTATAGGAGACTGAGTACAGCGACGGCTGGAATATGGCAGTTAAAACTTTCGACGAGGTGTGAATAACCATCCGGTATCGTGGAGGCAACCGCCCCCTTGCAGCTCACTACAATCTCAATTGGATTGCAGCCGGGACATTATGTCAGGGGTTGGTGCTGGCAGGCAAATTTGAGTAAGAATCTCAGGTTTGTATAGTTATGAAAAATACAAATTATTTTTTTAATTTGACATTTGTTCTTGCACGAATACAAACTGTTCATTCTTTACTTATAGGAGACTCATCCTTAGGAGTGAGCGAGTCCCCATTCCCACTGGCTGGAAACCTAACCCAGATATCTGGGACTTGGCACTAGTGCTTGAGTTGCAACCCCTACACCTTGCGAGGTATAGGTGGGGGCACCCAATCACAGCACAGCCCATGCAAACAAAGGTGCAGTACTGTACATGAGCTAGACTTCTCTGAGCTGTAACCAAAGCGAAGAAAGACGAAGGCTGATTCAGAAGTAACAGGTGTATTTGGCTACAACACACTTCCCCTCCTAATTAGTGTGGTGGAAAAAGTGCTTGTACACCCTGAAACAAAGCAAATGAGCTTGCCTATCTCTAGATCAAGCCCAGCTGGTGAGGTTTTGAAGCTGAACCCCAAAAGGGAAAGGTTGAAAGGAAAAGGAAGCCAAGCACTCTTCACATTCACCCCAGGCTTAGTCTTAACCTCAACCCTCGGTTCCTGTTAAGGATCTAAGGAAGCTAAAGGGCCTAGCATAAATGTGTCCAAGGTCGTGTGGATCACATCCCACAGTTAATGGGCTGTAAAGGTGGTTTATCTCTTCCAAACTCCTGTCCTGAGAACCTGCATCACAGATTAGTTATTTTTGAAAGCTAATGAGGCTGCAAGGCCTCTAATGTTGTGAGCTTTCACTCAGGATATAGTAGATATGGAAAGGTCTATTGCTCTGGAGTTTACTTCCAAGAGCCAAAAGGAAATAGTATTTCTAGAGTCCCTTTTCTTGATCCTTTCCATGTATATCAAGATCTGTAAACGAGGCCTGGACGGCCAGTTATGTTTCAAATAGCTTTTTCAGAGCCCTAATATGACACGGTAGAAGTTGATAAGGATCCCTCAGTTACTGAAAGAAAACTCGAGAAGGAAAAGGACGAAAATCTAGGATCTGAAGATGTCAGGTTTTGTGTCTGCCACAAATTCTGGAACAAAGATTAGAGAAACTTCCCTCTAACCCCTTGAATGGGTGATGTCAGCTGCCACTCCATGTACAATACATGTACTTGTTTGGCCAAGGCCAAGGAGAGAACAAACACTGTCTTCAAAGTGAAGTCCCTGTCAGATGCTTGTTTAAGAGATTCGCAGGGTGCTTCTTTTAGACATCTCAAAATTTTCACAACTTCCCAGGACCGTAGGCCGACTTTGACTGCAAGGAAGGTCTGATCGAAGCTCTGTATTAGCATACAAATTTCCTTTGAGGAAGACATGCCTAATCCGTTAAGTCTAAAGACTTGGCTCAAAGCCAAGAGATAACCTTTCACTGCAGAATGCAGAAGCTGACTAAAGCTTTCCCTACGAAGGTAAAACAAAAAGTACGGATTACTGGTATAGAGGCGTCGAGTGAAGAGATACCCCTTAGACAACACCAACCACCGAAAACAGCGCGCTTTGCCTGGTAGACTGCAGTCGTCAATTTCCGGAGATATCCAGACATCTATTGTGCAGTCTCTAGAAAATCCTTTCTGAGAGAGGAGATGCTGGATAGTCTCTATGCATGTAGACGTAGGGAATTTACGCTGCTGTTGAAAATCCTGATGTGAGGCTGTCATAAAAGATGTGGAAGTTCCTCGGTAACTCCACAGGAGTTATATTAGATCCGCATACCATTCTCGATGCAGTCAAAATGGAGCTATCAGCATCACCCCGAGGTTTGGGGTCTCCCTTAGCCGCTTGAGAACCTTTCTTAACCGGCAGAATGGCAGAAAAGCATTGGGAATGAATCCTTGAATGACGCTGCTGAATCTGGTATTGGTAAGCAGTATATTGGAAGCTTCGCATTTAGCGAGTTTGCGAACAGGTCTATAGTTGGAGAACCCCACAGTTATTACTTCCTATGCTATCTGAAATCCCAAAGACCATTCTCCACCTATGATCTGAGTCCTCCTGCTCAACTGACACGCAACAATGTTTTTCCTGCTTGGAATGAAGTGGACTGACAGGAAGATTGAGTTGTTCTCTGCCCACTCTAGGATTTCGAGTGATCGACAGATGACCAAGTAGTCTCTGCCATTCAAAAGCTGGATAAAGGGAGCACTGAAGAAAGGGTAGGGCTCTATCCCTGGGAGGGTGTTGATTTCCAAGTCCAGGTAGGCAAGACATTGAGATGGAATTAGGGAAGACTTGACCAGATTTATCTGGATCCCCAGATCCTGAAAAAACCAGAGAGCCTTTTCTCAATGAACCAGGATGAACCAGTCATCCAATACCTTAGTAGCTTGATCCTGTTAGCTGATGCCAGTTCAAAGATCCTCATGAAGACCAGGGGAACTGTTTAGAGGCCGAAACAGAGGACCTTGAACTGGTATATCCTATGGCCTATGACTACTCGCATTCTGAGACAAATGATGGATCAAAACTTGCAAGTAGCCGTACAGTAGGTTCAGCATAATCATGAAATCTCCTGGCCTGATAGCTTGGATGATGGTGACTAGTGCCTCCATTCTGAATCTGGATTACATTACTAACTGGTTCAATGCCAAGAGGGCAATAAGTCTCTAACCTCCAGATGCCTTTCCAACACGAAAGGTGACTGTAGAAGCCGGATAATCTGTCATCGATCTCTTGAACATTCTTGTCTACTGTTTTCTTTACCTCCTGTAACTTGGCCAGGTTTTTCTGAGACCCTTTCTGAAACAACAACGATACTGTCGGAGGAGGAATTAAGGGAGGGGGAGAGTAGATGAACTGAAGGGTTCTTCAGTTATCTGTACTGCAGGACTTGGACTGTCCAATTTTCTGCCCCATAAAAGCACCACCACCTCCAATTCCTCTGTAGGCATCACCCCACTGGTTGTAGGGTAGGAGGATTACCCATCCTATCGGGCATCTTTATCTCTCCCTTTTCCCCATTCTCTCGTGCGGCTTGATATATGACTGGGTTGAAAAGAGATGGAAAGTCTCTTCAGGATGGTACCTGAGTGGTATGTTTCAGCCCCTGCTCTTCTGGGTTATGCTGATCTTCGAGTTGCAGAATGTTTTGAGGTTGATAGCTACTGCTGCTTAAATGAGACGGCCTTTTGAGGGAATGCATCATGCGTCTCTTTCCTCGTCTTCCATAGCGCAATCAATGTCCTTTAGAGGGAAAAGGGAGGAAACTCCTAGAGGCATTCTTGTAACCCACTTTCATTGCAAAAGCCTCCAGAAACTGCTTCCCTACGCTTGAACACCCAGTTGGCCCACTGGTTGGTTGCTGCTGCTTGGAACATCTGATATTCCAAAGCTTTAGCCCTGGACAGCATGATCTCCTGAAGGGTCTTCCTCTTTTTATGAGAGAGATTTTCAGTGTTGTGTACCCATCCAGTTATCCAGTCAAGATGCTGCTTACAAGGCATTCATGGCCACTGACTTCATATTGGCAGTCTCCGTCTATGAAAAGGAGGCCGGGGTTAATCTGGCCACTGATGGGTCTAAAGGAAGGGGAGAAGGCTGACCATCTGCTACGTTAATCTGGCCACTGATGGGTCTAAAGGAAGGGGAGAAGGCTGACCATCTGCTACCTTGTAGTCTCTCTTCTGCTTGGGAAGAGGAATCGGCAACAGCCGAGAAGACTTTAACAACTTCAAGGAGTCTTTCTTGCCGGGTATCTGGTCTTTTTTCTTCCGCATGACTTCTTTGGTCATAACCGTCCAAGGAAGTTGGAGGTTTGGCTTAGCTTGGTACAGGAGGGGAGAGGAGCAAAGGTGCCCGACTATAGTCCACCCCCTACACTGAGAGGAGAGAAGAGGTTCCCCTGATGCCGTTCACTGAACACATGATATGCAGGACCAAGAAACAGACTGCACGACCCCCTCTTTTGCCAGGGGTGTCTTCCGTCCTGCATGGAGTGTGGGATAAGTCAAAGTTCCGCCAAGCCTTTCTCAGAAGAGAAATCCTCCTTTCCTGTGTCCTCCTCTTGGAGATCTGATTCCATGCTGGCTGAGAGCTGGATCGGCATCTGCGATGAGGAAGGGAAGTCTGTAGGGTCATCAACTCTGGCGATCTCTATGTGATGGGCTGGTCTCTGCACGCACAGTGCTGATGACTTGCTTTAAATTTTTGTGTCCTTCCTTTCTCTGTCAAACTCCCACTGAAAAGGGATATGTAGATCCTGAAAATAAGAGTCTACAGTCCTGTATCTCTGAAGTCCTAGGAAAAGGTAATCGAGATTTTGAAACATATTGGGGATGTTGCTTCGTGAGGGAAATGGCAATAAGCTTTCAGGTATCCCCAAAGGAAATTTCCCTTGGGGACAAGAAGCTTGTGTGACCTTACCTTTACTAAACCTCTCTCTGGCGTAACTGGAGTCCTAAACCTGCAATGGCGGGGGTCTCTCCTGACTGCAGACAAGTTAATCAGTGAAGGGAAGAAGATCAGTTCCTCCGTCTTACTGCCGAGTCTTCACTAGATGGGGAAATTCCATGAAGTTCAACACTAACAGTTGAACTACCCCTGTTAAGGTCAGGTTCTTGACGCTGAAGCGAATCTAAAAGTCTATGAGGGGCATGGTCTTGCGGTGAAACAGGACAAGCGCCGATCTTGCCTTTCCTAAGAGTCTTTCCTCTTGCTAGAAAGAGGTGATCATCCATGAAGGTTTTAAGAATCTTCTTGGATTGAAAAACTGCTGCATCAAAAGAATTCCCTGGATCGTCTTGCAGAAAATATAGAGCTCGTGTGGTAAGCTTTCAGAGACAAAAAAAAAGCTCGTGTGGTAAGCTTTCAGAGACAAAAAAAAAAAGTCCAAAGCGCTCCAGCGAGGCACCCCTAGAGTGTGAGGGGTAAGAATGGTCTGACTGGGAGGGTAAAGCCCTATTAGAACGATAAGGGGAATTGCAATGTCTACTTGTAGGTGACAATAGCCTAGAACGTGATGGCGAACAGTGGCAAAATGCCAAAGGAGAAAATCTCCTGGATTGTCCTACTGGAGATGAATGGCAGCTATAGGTAGTAGGTTGGCCAGGGCACTAGCCACCTGTTGAGAATATACCCCTAAGGAGTTATAGGGTCCTTTGACTGGCCAGACAGTACTACATTGATTCCTCCTATCTGGTTACGGTTCATTTTCCCTTTGCCTACACACATACTGGATGGTCTGGCCTATTCTTTACATTTTCTCCTCTGTCCTCATACATCTGACAACACTGAGATTACCAAACAATTCTTCTTCACCCGAGGGGTTACTGCACTGTAGTTGTTCAGTGGCCACTTTCCTCAGGGTAAGGGAAGATGAGAATTTAGCTGTGGTAAGCAGCTCTTCTAGAAGGACACTCCAAAATCAAACTATTGTGCTCTAGTCTTGGGTAGTGCCATAACCTCTATACCATGGTCTTCAACTGTCTTGGGTTAGGGTTCTCTTACTTGAGGGTACACTCGGGCACACTATTCTTTCCCATTTCTCTTCCTCTTGTTTTGTTAGTTTTTATAGTTTATATAGGAAATATTTATTTTAATGTTACTGTTCTTAAAATATTTTATTTTACCTTGTTTCCTTTCCTTACTGGGCTATTTTCCCTGTTGGAGCCCCTGGACTTATAGCATCCTGCATTTCCATCTAGGGTTGTAGCTTAGCAATTGATAATCATACCCCAATGACGGGGAAGATCACCTTGCACGAGGGAGACGATTGGACGAACACGAATGTAGCAGTCCTCTTGAATACTATGGAGAAGATCGCCGACAAGATCTGCAATGAGAATCTGATGAAGAAGGCAAAGAACGTCTGGTATCTCTTATGTGGGGCAAGGCTGGAGCCTGATAACCCTCAGAGAGTGGCCCCTGCGCGCAGTGTGAGGGGGAGCTCAAAATGGAAAAGTTCTATGAGACGTTGGTCTAGGCTCCGAAAGTCTGGTAGCAGGTTTGGAAGTAGATAATCTAGCAGGAAGCGACGAAGAAATCTCCTTGGGCAGAAATGTGATCACGTAGAACGATAGACTCTTAGAGAGCCTAAATGTTCCAAAACAGAAGACCTCCCAGAAGGTGCAACATCGGGGCAACCAGGTGAACCAATTCCTCTGGCATCAAAAGCTCCAAGTTGTCGGCTGCAACGGACACCTGTTGAAGTCAAAGGAATGATGGACTGGACACAATTTTTCTCCTCTACAAAATGCCGAAGTTTGTCTTCTGAAAATTAAATGATAAAGCCAAGTCTGCCGAGGAGGGAAGTACTGCCAAACGCTAGGGGAACAACAATCTCTCCTTGACGCCAGGACTGCCCAAGCATTAACAGGCCACCACTCTTACCTGAAGACCTTTTGAAGGACACCAGGAAAGTCTGCAAAGGGATTTTTCCACAGGAAGAAAAAGGTTGAGACTTCTTAGACTTCGAGGAAGACCCCGAAAGAGAAGAGTCGCTTTTTGGCCTTCTTTTTCTTCCTCCTCTCTAACAAAACCCACTGGGAGCATGGCTACTCCCTACAGTCATCACATAGTGAGGCCTTCGACCATACGTGACCTTGGCAACCATGGCACAGCCTTCAAGGATCTACCTCAATATTACTCATAAGTGCTGCAGGTCTTGGGCAGTACTCCCAGACACTCCTTCATGATGACAAATCACACACACAGACACAAGCTGGAAGAAAAAAAAATTTGAAAATTTTCTAAGTGAACAAAGCAAAAACTGCCAATTTCCAGCAGAGAGAAACAAGTTCACTTTTTGACAGCTGAAATCCAATTGAGGTTGTAGTGAGCTGCGGTGGGAGGAGGGGTTGCCTTCCCGGTACTGGATAGTTATTTACACTTCATTAAAAGTTTTAACTGTCGTATTCCAGCCGTCCCTGTTCTCCATCTCCTATAGGTAAAGAACGAATGGTTTGTATTCATTTAGGAACAAATGCTAAATTAGTTTGTAAAAAAACATGAAATATTAACTAAAATCCATTATTCTGATACCTCTGAATAGAACAAGCTATCAAGTGGGAGTACCAGCTTAATGATCTCTAAATAAATACAGTATAAGAATAATTCATGACACCCTTACTCCTCTAAATTAGGCAGCCAAAACATTCGCTTGTTCCCGAGACGGAAGTGAAGGGTGGAGCACTGTAGGACGGCGTCACCCAAAAAGAAAGTATAAACCACGGTCCATATTCAAGTAACATGCAGCAAAGATAAATATCCCCTTAATAAAAGTGGCTGGGTAGTGGTTACTAACTCTATTGAGAAGTATGAAAATAATGGATTTCAGTTTAAACATGTTTACTTACATAAATCTTATCTCTGAATAGAACAAGCTGAATAAAACACTTCCTAAACAGAGGAGGTATTACATACAAACAACTTGAACCAGAAATCTATATCATGCAAATTGCATTTGACGAATATATGCTTGTTTCACTGCCATTGTGACATGTTTGAGCTTATGAGCTGTTCAAAAGATGTTCATAGACTTGGCAAGTGATCTTTCCTTCCAGTGAATAGTTTAGCTTATTGATCAATATATTTGTAGGAATTTTTTTCACAATCTTTAACCAAATTTTAAGTACAGTAGACCCATTTCCCTTTTTAGCTATTCTATAAATACTTGGTTGTATACTATCAATACTTATTATCATCTAGACACACACTTATTTATTTCTGTGAATTATGTTATTTATCTGTCCTTTCTTAGGTTATTCTGCTTCTGGAATTAAAGTCAGATTTCTGTATGACATATCCCTGTGTCTGGCTATGGCAGAGAATGCCTTCTACTACCTGCATTTGATCTTGCATAATTTATGCCTACAACTACCTGCATTTGGTCTTAAATGACCAGATAATTTGAAAAATACTCTAATTCAAATTAAATCTGGCAACTCCTTTTTTAATACATTCGCTGGTGTACTTTATCTCTCCTTTGGTACAGGGTATAGTACTTCAATAATCTAGTATTGCTTTTCTATGCTCATTGTCTTCCTGGATTTTACAATGCTGTGACTTTACTCCAAGTTGAAATATTAGAAACGTCCAAGATTTTCATTTAGTTGATCAGTGTTCAAGCCCTGCTCAAGATTTCCCAAATTAAAAACTTCTAAATTTAAATAATCTTTACCTTTCATTTAAAAGCCTGCTATAAAACAAATTCATTTGTAAACTGAACATCAGGGGACTATTATAAACATTAACCATTGTATAAGGAAACAGTCTTCCAGTACTTACGAATATTGTGAAAAAGGAACACCAACTATAAGGAGAGGATTAGATTTGATATGGAGTCGCCACATACCGTGGTGGTATCCTCGGCCATCTAGATCCCAAATTCGTAAACACTGAAAAATATGAGGCACATTTTAACCTTCAAAAATTTCTTTAAATTGACTTAAAAATTATTTTATCACTTTCATACGGAAGAATATCGAGAACAAAAATAGTATCCAACCTAATGGGTCTTTCAAATTATTTTAGCTTTGAGATCTAGTCGAGTACAGTAATTATGAATCATTATAAGTACATTAAGGAGAGATCTTTGAGTTTTCATGAATTCTACAGCCACTTCACTAAATTGAATTAATGTTAACAACTTTTTTCATTTCAAAACTGAAGAATAACCCTGAAAAGAATATATAACAAGGGGCTAATTTAATATGCTAAATTTCAACAATCTCCTTCAGCTTTTGAGGTGACTAGTAAATTAAAATTTTTCAGATACTATATATAGTAAAAACAACATACGCCCAATCCTTATACCATAGTATAAAACTAAAAATGTGAGACTAGTATTGCACAATACTATAGATGGTTTACAAGACACATACAAAATAGTTAAGTTTCTTTTATGCATGATTTTGGTTGTCAAATTGATTAAATTACACTTTCACATTCCACTGATGTGGAAAATTCTAATACAGTATTGATATTATATGTAATATTTTATTTTGAATAATTTTGAACATTGATCTAGAACAAAGATTTTATTTCAGCTAACCTTTGCAACTTGTAGCCAGGTTGTGTAATCTTTGTGGTGTTCCATCTGAATAAAGAGTAGGTAAATATGACCTGTTGTGTCTGGTACAAAGTTTTCTTCACATGGACTACGAGTGTGATCCAATACCGTTCCACGACGTAACATGTCACTCACCAACTCTTCATATGCATCTTTCTTCAAGCTAAATTCAAAGCAAGTTGGAAAGTAAAGGGACATTATTAGTTGATTCTTGTATTTTCAGTTTTAATTGGAATATCTCTAAAACTTGATTGGCATGCCTTTAACAAGTTTCAAAATATCAGACCTTCACTGAAGGTCCATTTGTGTAAAATATCATACTACTGTAACTACTTAGAACAGATGCCTACGAAAATATTATAAATCCTAGAATCTACCTTATTTCTCTTCAAAATTAAAAAATTTGGCTTCTTCACTGAAAGAAAAATTGCGTACAAATTTACATTATTAGCTTACTGGCACTCGCATTCATTCCTTCCAATGCCATTTGATAACCCTCAAGATCTTATGAAAGTTTCTGAAATGTTATGTTGGTCAAACTTCATGTTCATCCCTCCAGCAATTTCTCTAGACATTTATTCCAGATTCTTAAATTTTTTTTAATACACTCTACCATTTACGATTATTTTAGTCCCTTTTCAGCTTTAATAGCTTTTACAGGACTGTTCTTTTACAGAAATTTATATTCAGAAGTCTATAATCAACATCCTATAATAACACTAACACAACTTATGCAAACCACATGCCTTGCCTACACTATTCTAACCCCCTTCCTTGCAATCCAATTCTTAATGTCTGTAGTTTTCATACCCTCTTAAATAGCTCTTTCTTGTTCATTGATTCTAATCCTAGGAAAGTTTGAAAAAACGAAACTTCAAACCCAATAATTACCTGATGAAAATTTTTACATAGTTACTTATACTGTATTTAATTTTAATACTACCATTTCATCATATAAAAGAAAAAAGCAAATGCCAATAGCTCAGTGTTATACTATCTTACTTAAAACTATTTAGATCAACTAACATTTGATACCATTACTATGTCATGTAACTAAAGATTCTGCACTTCACTATCTTTGTATTAACCCAACCTACATTATACTAAGACACCCAATTCTTATCCTCTCCCAAAAAAATTAAACCAGAGACAGTGAAAAAATAAAAATATATCTTTTAACCTTTAAAGATACTGTTCTGTCAATAATAACAATAACAATATTTTACACTTAAATAGTAATATTATGTATCACATTAACTGTATCAACTCACTTGTCTAAATCCCGCAGCTCAACATATGGCAATGTGTTAAAAGAATGTTTTTTGAAGTAAGTATCTTGAAAATAAGAGTTCATGTTGAGTCCAGAGGACCCAAAGTGATAAGTCCGTGAAACATCTGGAACGATGCACTCCCTACCACGACGAACTTCAGCTAAACGCATCCACATATCCCAATCCCACATCTACAAAAAAAATAGAAAAATGTTATTTTCATTAGTAAAATAAATTTTTGAATATACTTACCCGATGATCATGTAGCTGTCAACTCTGTTGCCCGACAGAAATCTACGGTCGGGATACGCCAGCGATCGCTATACAGGTGGGGGTGTACACAACAGCGCCATCTGTGAGCAGGTACTCAAGTACTTCTTGTCAACAAGAACTCAATTTTCTCCTCGGTCCACTGGTTCTCTATGGGGAGGAAGGGCGGGTCCTTAAATTCATGATCATCGGGTAAGTATATTCAAAAATTTATTTTACTAATGAAAATAACATTTTTCAATATTAATCTTACCCGATGATCATGTAGCTGATTCACACCCAGGGTGGTGGGTGGAGACCAGCATACATGTTAACAAAGAAGCTAAGTATCCCGTATCTTATTTTAGCCGTTATTCAAAATAACAAACATAAAATAAATAAGTACCTGGTAAGGAAGTCGACTTGAACCATTACTCTGCCTTTTTAAGTACGTCTTCCTTACTGAGCCTAGCGATCCTCTTAGGATGCTGAGCGACTCCTAGGTGCTGAAGTATTAAGGGCTGCAACCCATACTAAAGGACCTCATCACAACCTCTAATCTAGGCGCTTCTCAAGAAAGAATTTGACCACCCGCCAAATCAACCAGGATGCGGAAGGCTTCTTAGCCTTCCGGACAACCCAGAAATATTTCAAGAGAAAGATTAAAAAGGTTCTGGAATTAGGGAATTGTAGTGGTGGAGCCCCCACCACTACTGCACTCGTTGCTACGAATGGTCCCAGAGTGTAGCAGTTCTCGTAAAGAGACTGGACATTCTTAAGATAAAAGACGCGAACACTGATTAGCTTTTCCAAAAGGTTGCGTCGAAAATATTTTGCAGAGATCTATTTTATTAAAAGGTCACGGAAGTTGTGATAGCTCTAACTTCGTGTGTCCTTACCTTCAGCCAAGCTTGGTCTTCCTCATTCAGAAGGGAATGAGCTTCTCGTATTAACAGTCTGAAAATAATAGGATAAAGAATTCTCTGACATAGGCAAAGATGAATTCTTAACTGAACACCATAAAGCTTCAGACGGGCCTCATAAAGGTTTTTAAAAAAGAACTTAAGAGCTCTACAGGACATAATACTCTTTCTAGTTCCTTTCCAACCATATCGATAAGTTTGGAATAACGAACGATATTGGTCAAGGCCGAGAAGGCAGCTCGTGTTTGGCTAGAAAACCAAGATGTAGAACATGTAGCCGTTTCGGATGAAAATCCGATGTTCTTGCTGAAGGCATGAATCTCACTGACTCTTTTAGCTGGTAAAGCATATCAGGAAAAGTGTCTTAAAGGTGAGATCTTTCAGGGAGGCTGATTGAAGTGGTTCGAACCTGTCTAACATAAGGAATCTTAGAACCACGTCTAAATTCCAACCAGGTGTAACCAAACGACGCTCCTTCGTGGTCTCAAAAGACTTAAGGAGGTCCTGTAGATCTTTATTGTTAAAAAGATCTAAGCCTCTGTGACGGAAGACTGATGCCAACAAGCTTCTGTAACCCTTGAAAGTGGGAGCTGAAAGAGATCGCTCTTTTCTCAGATATAAGAGGAAGTCAGCTATTTGAGTTACAGAGGTACTGGTCGAGGATACGGATACTGACTTGCACCAGTTTAGGAAGATTCCCCACTTCGATTGGTAGACTCTAAGGGTGGATGTTCTCCTTGCTCTAACAATCGCTCTGGTTGCCTCCTTCGAAAAACCTCTAGTTCTCGAGAGTCTTTCGATACTCTGAAGGCAGTGAGACGAAGAGCGTGGAGGCCTTGGAGTACCTTCTTACGCGTGGCAGACGTAGCAGGTCCACCCTTAGGGGAAGAGTTCTGGGAACGTCTACTAGCCATCGAAGTACCTCGGTAAGTTATTCTCTCGCGGGCCAGAGGGAAGCAACTAGTGTCAACTTTGTCCCAACGTGAGAGGCGAACTTCTGCAGTACCTTGTTGATAAACTAGAACGGAGGGAATGCATATAGATCTAGATGAGACTAATCTAGTAGAAAGGCATCTAAAAGAACCACTGCTGGGTCTGTTGAGAGCCTCTTGGACATCGAGGTTGCGAAGAGATCCATGGTTGGATGGCCCCAAGTGACCCAAAGTCTCTTGCATACATCTCTGTGGAGGGTCCAATATGTTGGAATTATTGTCCCTTCCTACTGAGACAAACTGCTAAGACATTCAAGTTGCCTTGGAAGAAATTTGTTACTAGTGAAAAGTCAAGACCTGTTGAACAGGAGAGGAGGTCACTAGCGAACTCGCACCATGTCAGAGAGTAGGTCCCTCCTTGCTAGGAGATGAACATCAAAGCAGGGAGTTGTCCGTGTTGACCTCCATTACTTTGTCTTGAAGGAGAGACCTGAAGCTTTTCCAGGTCAGACTTACTGCCAGAAGCTTCTTGCAGTTAAAATGCATTGTCCTTTGACGCGAGTTCCATAATCCCGAGCATTCCCTACCGCCTAAGGTCGCACCCCAGCCTACGTCCGATGCGTCTGAGAAGAGAACGTGGTTGGGAGTCTGAACAGTCAGGGGAAGACCCTATAAAAGGTTGATAAAGTCCTTTCCTCAGGTTAGCCCAGACTTATCTTCCGGAAACCGGGATCGAGACCGCTTGTAGCGTCTTGTCCTTTTCCAGTGAAGAGCTAGATGAAACCGAAGAGGACGGAGGTGTAGTCTTCCAAGTGACACCAAATGCACCACGGATGACAGTGTCCTAACCAGACTCATCCACAGCCTGACAGGGCCATATTCCTTCTTCAGCATCTTCTGGATGGATAGCAGGGCTGGGGATTGATCTTCTCGTTCAGCCATGTCCTCATCAGAGGGTTCCTCATCCGAAACTGATGAGGAAACGGCAACGGAGTGGGCAACGTCTGACTCGCTGAATCCGGTCGCACTGGTGGATGCGTGACGGAGCCGGACACAAGATCATGGTACTGCTGCACAGTCTGTGAACTGTCAACCATGGGGAAGCGAGGAAGTACAGCGACAACCCGAAACTGTCTAGACTGTCTGGGTAGTACAGACAACTCCTTATCGGGTTGCTGAGGTTGCCGCACTGCGTCACAACAAGTCACCTCTGCTGGTTGTTGAACGTCTTCCCAGTGACACACTGACTCCGTAAAAAATCCTCTATCAAGGACTAAGCTTGGACTGCATGTCTTGCAACAAAGCCCAAGGTCTATGGGAGCAGGTGTGGCAACAGACGGGGTTAGCGACTGAAGCGGAACCATTTACCCTCCCTGGAAGCATGTTATGCTTAAATAAAAGTCCATAGGAGGCTAAGCAGCTTAAGGCTCCTCTCCAAATGACAGAGTCCTCAAGGGAATATCAGAAGGAGGGAGAACAGCACTTTCTCATCTACAGGAACCATATCCGAGAAAAGCTAGGTTCTCTCAATGAGGGTTTCACTGGTGCAAAAGCAGCAGACCAGAAGGCAACGTTATGAAACTGCTTGACAGTCTGTGAACTGTCAAAAACTGAACTGTCAACCACAACAGGAGCGTGAGGACATACAGCACTGGTGTATAAGTAGCAGACCAGAAGGCAACGTCATGTAACTGTATGACAGTTTGTGAGTTGGCAACAACCAAAGTTGTGTGGGGAAGCCTCAACTCCTGACTGACTAGTTTGCTGCTGGCGAGTGGCGGTAACCACAGTGTGTTGCGGAGGCTGACACACCGTGTCAAAACACGGCAGCTTGTGGTAGCTCACGCAAGGCAACGGAGTGCTCTGTGTGTGGGAGTATCATACATCTGGCAGGGTTGACTTGTGCATGGGTGGAGGAGCTCTCACAACAAGAGTGTGAGAGCAGGAAGCCATGCCGGGCGCACAACCGTGGGAGGTGTAGGCCCACGGGTGCATCGTCAACCTTCTCCGCAGTCGGAGTGTGGGAGCTAGCAACAACAAAAGCAGAGTGCTGGAGCGTGGGAGGGGCTGCAGTGGGTTGAGGAGCATGCGGTATGGTATGCGGAGCATGCTGTAAGGTATGCGGCTCATGCTGCATGGTATGCGGAGCATGCTGTAAGGTATGCAGAGCATGCTGCATGGTATGCGGAGCATGCTGTAAGGTATGCAGAGCATGCTGCATGGGCTGCGGAGAATGCCGCATAGTGCTGGAACCCGGCAGCTCTACAGAACCTTCCCACTGCTGATGCGGTAGCTCACGCATGTTAGCAGATGGTGCAGCAAGAACATGCGTCTGGCAGGGTGGACTGCGCATCGGTGGTGGAGCTCTCACAGGTGGAGGGTGGGAGCAGGCAGCCGCAGTATCTGCTGAGCGCACAACCTCGGCGGGTTGTAGGTTAACAGGTGCATTGTCAACCTCCCAGCATGATACTCCTGCATGAAGGAGCAAGCTGAGATTGTATAGTCTGCAGCATGGACCACTAGGGTCTATGAAAGACAACAACAAACGGAGCTACTGTCCGTTGTGACTGAGGGTCTAAAACCGCTGGTGCGGCAACAGACGGAGTTACTGCCTGTTGCGGTACCACCTTGCCTCTCTTGGGAGGTGTGCAGTTGTCGTACTGCAGCAAGTCCGAACTGACCCAGTGGCTACACCTAGGCCGTTGGACTTGCGCGGAAGGGACCGACTTGCACTTAAAAGCTGCAAGATTTGGTCCATGGTTTCTGCGAGAAACCTCTTCCGCAGACGAGGAATAAATGGGCTCTCTCGTCTTTGTGTGGGTGGGGTGATCACGTCGGCAACGTGTGTAGATACACCCGAAACCACGGAGGGAAACGTCTGTTCGTTGATCAAGGCCTGTGGAACCCATAAGTCCTTCGACATTACTTCTCCCCTGGGCTTGGGAGCTTGTAAGAGGTATCGGACTAGGTGAACAACTGGCACGAACAGACAAACTCTCGAACGCAACACTGTAACACTTTGCGCATATCACTTTATCACTTTTGATTTTCTGTTTGCACTTATTTCACTGAACTCGAAACTTTAAGTGGTTTGTACCTGAAACACGCAATCCTATCCTTCATTAAAAGGTAGTAATTGCGAAAACAGTATTACAATGTAACAGAAAAACATAATGAAAGATAAAGAATTCAGTGGCTGGAAAAGAGACTAAACACTAGATCAAATAAACTACGTTTAAAATCTCTCACCGCATAAAGCCTGGGAACAAGAATAAAACTCTAGAAACGTTTTACCTTCTTCCCCTATAGCGACTAGGGAGAAAAGCAAAAAACGAGAACGTTACCCGCTTGAACGAAACGTTTATCCTCCTCTCTCTCCCTCCGTCTCTATCTCTCTCTCTCTCTCTCTTGACTTAGAACCTGAGAGATGAGCCCAATTATATATATCGTTAAAACATATTATTTGTTAAAGGAAAAAAACTGAAAGGTTTCCCAAATAAAAAGTTCCTTTATTAGAATTAAAACCATTTAAGCTAAGAAAGAATGAACGAAACGCTAGAATCGGTTTACACTTACTGCAACGTGAAACCGTGAAATACTCTCTCTCTATCGTAACGATAGAGCGCAAGTTGAACGTTCTGAACGTCAACAACTGCGGAGACTAAACAAAACGTTAGTTCAACTTTGAAAACAGTACGAGACTATCAAAGAAATTCTTTCAAAAACATTAAAATTAAAATAGCATAAATTCTTAACAGGAAAAACGATATGACGGGCTCAATGTTAATTAACTTCGGTTCCAAGTAAGGACCGCCTAAAATTGAGTTAATCGAAGAGGCCTATAAATGGCGGAGAGATATAAAATAAATCTATAACTTTGTTAAGCAAAATTACCAAAAACCTAAACACACTTCCGTCTAAGGGAAGGGTGGGTATAAAAAGTGAAAGAGAGTCTATACTCTCTTCGACACCAACACTTCCGTCTAAGGGAAGGGTCGGCCATTAAAAGTGAAAGAGAGTCCATACTCTCTTCGTCACCATAATTAAATCAAATTAATTCCAAAAGCTTGCTAAGCTAATGATAAAGCTTCCTGAATAGCGAAGGCTAAACTCTAGAGCAAATACATCACCAAATCGTGAACAATAACTCCAGAATCAACAGCGTATCCAAGTAGGTCTAGCCGGTGGCACGACAGAGGAAAAATTGAGTTCTTGTTGACAAGAAGTACTTGAGTACCTGCTCACAGATGGCGCTGTTGTGTACACCCCCACCTGTATAGCGATCGCTGGCGTATCCCGACCGTAGATTTCTGTCGGGCAACAGAGTTGACAGCTACATGATCATCGGGTAAGATTAATATTGAAAAATTTTGTTTACAGAGGATCATATTCAAGAAAGCAAAGAAACAGTAATGGGATTAAAACAATCAAAAGAAATATGATTACTGTAAATTAAACAACAATAATGTTTGGACTGCTAATAAATTCTGAGGTTAGTCTTGTGTTCAGAAATATAATGAACATACCTTTACTGTAAAGTAATCGGTAACAATTCTTGGAATGCCAATAATATCTGAGGCTAGCCTTGATTATTTGTCTCTATCCTAATTTTTGCTCTTATTCATATCCCCCTTGGTTACTTTAGTGTGAATATATGAAAATTACTGTGCCGTACATGTTAATATGTTCGCAAATGCACAAGCACAAAAACATTAACATGTATGAGTTTATGATTGCTTATTAACTATGGAATTTGTTACCTACACACTGTGGGGAGTTACCTGAACACGCTACATGCAGAAAAAGTGAAGTGAACTATACAGCATTATGTTTATTACGTGAAAGTACTCCAAAGTAATCACTTTAGCAAGAAATATCAATAACTGTGGGAACAATCCCTTCAAATTTTGTAACCAGAAAGCCAGTGCATATATTACAGTAACCAACTGCAAATAACTATTGATAGATAAAAACATATATGGAAATTTTGAAATACATTAGACAGGCAAATTCCAATTTTATTCTTTTTCTATTTTTTAAGCAAAAAGCAGTGCATACCATACCCTTCTAACACCGAGACTCCAGTAAGAATGGACTACTTGTACTTTCAATGCTAGACTATAAAATTCACTAGGTATTAAGTATTAAAGTCCCTGTATATCTGGCTACTATATGTGGGTATGATAATTATGATGAACATAAACTACAAACAACTATTCTTAATACTGCATGACAAAATTTACATAAAAACTAAATATAGAAATATGAATATCATGTTATAAAATGTTCTATAATCCCCTAAACAAACACTCCATTAATTGCAGAAATGAAAAATCACAATTTTAAAATTTTGTATTTTTCTTAATTACTGTATACCTGATTTCTTTAACAGGAGTAGGATTAATTAGAGCTGGAACTTTGCTACTAAGGCTAGGTTTCTGCTAAGTCTTAACAAGATGGTCAGGAAGAACTTATGGTGTCTGATATGTATGATCATCTAAAGTAATGGGTTTGCATACATCTCTATCTATCCCTCTACTAAGGAGAATGCCAGAGATACTTCTACACTTAAAATTACAATAAAGTTGCTTGGTTGGGAGGCTTTTCTGTATTAAATGGCCAATCTGGCAAATAACGGCACAACCACTGCACAGCAAGAGAGGGGAAAGAAAGAGGAAAGAGAACCAAACACTTTCACCTTTCATCCTTGGCATGTCGCACTCACTATCTTAGGGAAAAAAATAAATCTTGTTCCACGAGGGAGTTGGGTTCATTACACAATCTGTCAAGCAGCAACCACCAATTTGAAAGTAAACATATCCAGGAAAGTGTGGGTATATTTCCAAGGATAGTGGCAGGTGAAGGTCATCTGGCATTTCCAGACTCAAACCTTCAAGACTTGCACCACTGTCAGAATATGGACTACTTTTCCTGATAGACAGATGTAGAGGATCTTTTTATATATCCAGACATCTCCTGTGCATTGAATCATGAAAAATCTCTTGCGCAAAGGAGACTCTGGTTAGTAGCCACCCAGGAAGAGAAAGGGATGCCACAGAGTAGTGGTGCTTCTATAGATGGGGCTGACAAAGTAGGTCAGGCCATTGAGGTACTTCTTTTGGTACTTTAACTAGGAGCATGAGCATATATGGGTACCATTCAGCGTATGACCACTTAGGAGTCACCAGACTTATTCAGAGATTCATTGGTTAATGTTCTGCTGACTCGTTGAATCAGAACAGCAGAAAAATGTTGATTGACGTAGTTCCATGGATGTTGGAAGGTAACCTTTACAGCTACTAACAGGTTCAAAACTGAGGAGCAGAAAATCAAGAGCTTCTTGTTGAACTGTGAGGCGAATACATCTATCGATGGCCATCCCACACAGCAAGAAGCCTCTCTGCTACTAACGGATGAAGAAACTATTCTGCACCCGATTTTTCTCTGATGACCGAGTGCATCGACTAGAACATTCCTTTTGCAGAGAATAAACCGCACTGACAGGTCTTGGCAACTGCTTTGCAAACTTCCATACCTCCTTGCTTGTTGACAGGCCACTATAGGTCATGTTACTTGTTTTTGCTCATTAACGCACAGACACTGTCTGAAAGCTTATGCAGTCTAACTTCCTTCAGGTCAGGCCCCTTATGCCATTAGTTTCCTCAGATGTGCGACCCATTCTTTCTTGGACGCATTTGTGAACAGCAGTATCTCCAGAAGAGGGTACTCTAGTGGAGTTCCCTTAATGAATTTCTCGCTGTTCACCCACTAGGCTAGATTGTCCCGTACCTCCCGTTCCACTATTACAAGATGGGGAGGCAGATCGCTAGCTACTGACTAGTGACAATTCAAACACCACTGAAGAGTCGCCTAAGAGGAAGAAGCTTCTCCATTGATGAGCTGTCTAAGAAGTCAATGTGATTGTTGAGGTGGAAGTTCTCATTCGGTGAGGAAAGGTCATACTACCTACCAGATCCTACTTACACAGTTGCCTGATGGAAACACTCTCGATACTGCCATGTCTAGCAGCACATTCAGGTATCTCATCGTCTGCTGGGGCATGAAACTGCATTTTTCCTGATTAACCATTATCCCCAGGCTAAGGCAAATGGAAAGAAGTCCGTCTTGATCCATAAACAAATATAGAACAGAATCAACCAATCTTAAAGATATCTCTCAGATGACAAAGGCCATTGGGGTTCACTTGTTCACCCAAGTAGAGCTGATAGTGAATGCAGTACTTGGGGAAAACTTGGGGAGTGATGGCCAGTCCACCATAGCACAGAATTTTGAACTGGTACACTACACTCACTCACTCACTCACTCACTCACTCACTCACTCACTCACTCACTCACTCACTCACTCACTCAC
Organism: Palaemon carinicauda; assembly: GCF_036898095.1. Lineage (NCBI taxonomy): Eukaryota > Metazoa > Arthropoda > Malacostraca > Decapoda > Palaemonidae > Palaemon > Palaemon carinicauda. The sequence continues at coordinate 127,406,611 of NC_090740.1, read as the reverse complement.
TCACTCACTCACTCACTCACTCACTCACTCACTCACTCACTCTCTCTCTCTCTCTCTCTCTCTCTCTCTCTCTCTCTCTCTCTCTCTCTCTCTCTCTCTCTCTCTCTCTCTCTCTCTCTCTCTCCAGGGACAAAGCGGTACTTCCTGTAAAACCAGTGGCCACTGGGGATAAGAGTACAAATCTTTCACATCTATAGAAAGCCTGAAGGCGTATCATACAGTGAGCACCGTTTACTTCTTGAAAGGAGTCTGATGGACAAAATTGATCACGGGAGAGGTTGATGACAAGTCCTCCCCCCCCCCCCCCCCCCATTGACTTTTCTACCAGGAAAAGAAGATTGTAAAGGCCTGGAGAACCATCCGGTATGACTTCTAGTGTAGTGTTCTCCCAACATCTTTACCCATGCTTGTACAGCAAGGGATTTCCTGGAACTCGGATGGTATGAGTTGGTCATCGGTTTCTGACAATGGAGATTATCCCACCATTGATGGGAGAGCTAAGGTAGCCTTGCCAAGGTCATTGAACTCCCAAACAAGAGCAAAGATCTTCACGAATGTACACTGCATTTAGCGATTCTCTGTCTCCACAGGTGAAGGTCAGAGTTAGATGCTAAAGGATAAATGTAATCCCAAATCTAATACTCTCATGAGAGAGGTTTCAACATGTTCCTTTAATTGATTCATCTTCCTCGTGTACTGTACTCCTATTTTGTACTTGGAACAAAACCAGGAAGGTAGCCCTAAGAAGGGGACAACAGTCTGAAGGTCCAGCTCCTCAGAGGCTGGGGTGCCTTTTGCTTTCACATCCATTTTTTATGACAAATCACTATGTACTTTTATCACTGAAGGACTATACAGCACATGGCTGCATCCTTGAACAACCTGTCTGTGGAAACAGGAATTTCTACAATGTCGGCGTCAATGACCTTAGATGTCAGGATGCCTGAAAACTTTAAATCATTCATTCATTCTACAATGTGATCTTGGTGTACCTTGTCAACTTTCATACAAGACTTTGTAACAATCCTGTGATGTTCCTCATCTTGACCCATTACTCCAATGCATTAGATCTCTCTCGGCCATGCAGGAACATCCCCTAGTAGACGATTGATCTCTGCATCGTAAAGTCTCTGGGACCTGAATGGTCCCATTTAGTAGGAAAATCTCTTATGTTCTCGTGGATCCCTAAATGATAATTCAAGTGTTGAGAAGAGCAAGTGACGAATGTATTGTGACACTTATGTTGTGATCGTTAGAGGAATAGTGAGAAGTCCTATCAAGTGGTAAGCAGTCTTGTGAAGCTCTGGGACTGGGGGCACTGTCGCAAGGTGTCCTTACGTGTGGTGTCCTCGGTGGATGAACGATCACGCTTAGAATGGTAATGTATGGTGTTCTTGCATTGGATAAACTGGCACATGAAAACCTTGTGGAAGTAGTCCTAATTTAAGGTAAGCAGGAACAAAAAAAAATCTAGTAAGCAGAGTCAGCGAGTAAAGGCCTTTTGCGTGAATACTTAAGGTATGGGGGACCTGTTTCCTGCAGATCGTGCTTCTGGAAGTCTCTCAGTGCTCCTTCCAAGGCTCAACAGTAGAAGAGTAGGGTACAGCAGTTGAAGTCTTGGAGGTCCTAGCATCTGCTAACACCTTCAGTACCTTATCTTCATATGGATCGTCATTGCTGCCTAATGAGGGTCAAAACTTTCTCTGGTCACAAATGCAGGCAAACTTCGATGACGAGGCAGGGAGGTATTAACTTCACTAGGGGATGGTGATACTCTTTCCTTTACTGAAGCCTGTCCTGAGAGTAAATTGGGTGCCCTTCCTTATTGGTTTTCCTTTCAAAGACTCCATTCTAGATGCCCCTGAAGCCACAGTCTCTCTTAGATGACTTCTTCCTCCTTGACAGTACTCCGTACCATTGCACCAGAGGCCATATCTTACACTAGTAAGCGAGTTATAACTGTGCACAGTCATCCTCACTGTACAAAGGGCACAAGAGATATGGGTCCACATCAACATAGCTCATAAGCTATCCACAATTGTGGTCAGGCTTATAAGGGACATCTATCACAGAGAGACAAATAAGCACACACAGAAAAAGAACAATTAAAACAGGTATAAAAACTCTAGACTACAGGAACTTGAGTACATAAATACTGCTTGATTAGCTGAAATCAAAGGGGCTACTCAGTGGACTGTTGGGTGGGCAGGGCTTACCCAACACTAGTTTTCATGAAAAAACAAATCACAAAAATACTTGATTAATAGATCTTCAGCACCTACTTTATATGAATATACATTACATATTTCCTTAAAACAAAACTTAACATTTAACATACCTTCTCTGGTGTTGGCCATTTAGACTCCAGTTCTTCTTTGTATAATGAACGTTTAAGTATCCACCCCAGGCCAGGCATAGTTTCTACTCGGTAGAGTAGAGCAGGGTCAGTACTCGTATGTTCATAACCTTGGTCATTCCAAGCACTAATACAATATACAGTTGGGTCCTCTTCTAATAACCTCAATGTTTGACTAAAGTAGCTGAAATAAGAAATATTGAAAATGAATACTGTAATAGCAAAGGTGTATCAAAGAAGCATTTCACAGTTTCACCTTATAGAAGTGAAATAGGACATTACAAAGACATGTAGTCATTGAAACATTGAAAGTGCCTTCTTATTGAACAGCAAGATGACAACCATTTTACTTTTTCATATAAAAGTTCACAGGACATTAATGCAAATGTAGGAAAATAATCAAAATTTCTTATTACTGTTTTACAATTAATATATAATCACAATAAAGGCAGTGTACTTAAATTTTTGTTTCATAAACAGTAATGCAATTCCAATTTAATGATTCTCAAATTACCTAAAGAAATCAGGTGATACATCTAAATCTTCTTCCAATATAATGGCATAACGAGCAGCTGGAAAAATGTTGAATGTAGCTGTGAGGGAAGCTTTGTAGTGTTGTGCTATACGAGCATTTCTAGCCTGGAAAACAAATTTTTTCGCATTAATTAGAGGGTCAGTGGAAAATACTGCAATGATATATAAAAACTATGTACTAAGCTGACTCCTACTGATACTTAATATCACATTACAGTACAGTATTACAGAATTATTATACTTTAAGTACAGAACTGCTTAATAAATGGCATAATTTCACAGAAATATACATGATGTATTGTACTGTACTACATCTGTATTATAGAAAGCATAGTTTTATTTAAATACACATGCTGTACAGTATTGTATAATAAATTGCATTATATTGAAATATGATGTACAGTATTGTACTGTATTATAAATTACATGTTACAGTCATCATCCCCCCATTCCATGCTTCATTTTAGAATTATGATATGTCATATACTGTACATGTGAAACACTAGAAATGAGTTTAGGCGAGGTTTAGTTATCTCGAAACAATAACTGTAATTTTGAATTGAGATTTTATTTCCACTCTAAAAACTACTTTTTAAAATATACAGATGCTAGTTTACCCATAAGAGGTAGGTACTGTATGTTATGTCTTAACGTTTATCCACATTTCTGTTCATTTGTAACAGCCACTGATTACATATCTCATTTACTCTTTTAAAGTTAATTTGGATTTATGGATCTTTTTTTTTATTTGAGCTATACAATCTGGTACTGGTGCCAAAGATATCATTCAGTGTTCATTGTTAATTTGGACAATCATAAGTATTGATTTTTTTTCATGTACCATGAATAAAGTGGTGGAATTACAATATGTTAAAAAAATGCTAAACAATAACTCAAAAGTTAACATAACAGTACACTGACAGTTCAAATATATATATACAGGCAGGCACAAAATCAAAGTCTGCCTTTTGAAAGTGGGATAATTGTGAAAAGAGACAGCTATTACAGATACTGTACACTGTACAGCATTGTCATTCTGGGGTTTCCGATTCATTAATTATTCATAGACAAGATGAATTACTTTTATAAACAGAGCTAAATATTTGTCTCTTAAATAATTAGCTCTTTGCATCAATAGGTGTAGGAGGATATGATGAAATATTTAAGTTTCATTCCAAAACACTATTTCTCTATAAGTAAAAACAGTACAAAGAAAAATTAAACTCACCCCTAGTGGTGTGTGTTGTATACCCCTTAAACCAAACAACTTGGTGACAGCAAGAGGTTCTTCATAATAACCATCAATGAAAACTGTTATCATTTCGGGATTAACACCTGGGGCTGCTAACAAGGAACGCAATGACCTGCCATTAACAGAAAAATAAATGGAGTCACTGGAAATTACAAATCTCTGGTAACTTGTTCATTGGTTTTAAACATCTTATATAATGCAAAGCCAAAAACAAAACAATATACAGTAATGGAATATTTACATCAGATATACTGTACGTATCAAGTAAACAAAACCTTACCAAAATAACTTCAAATTAAATATTTTATTCCTAATCTTTGTCTATGTTAACAAAACATTTCTCTTAGTTGTAGCGTTGTTTGCCAATATTAACAAACTACTTTTCTTAGTTGTACTGTTGTAAGACACTACTAGATGACACAGAAATATTCCAGGAATGTGAGTTTCGAATGATAGTTTATGTATACAGCAGTACCTCAAGTCTTCCTTGATATTTGTTTTACAGAAGGACCGTAGTAATGAAAACGCCAAGTTGCACAAGGAGTAATGAAATTGAATTCATCCATTCCAAAACCCCAGAAAATCTACATTGTATAATGCGTTACCGGTATTTGAATAATGGAGTATTATGTACTGTATATACTTGAACACTAAATAGTACAGTACTGTATAAATAGACAAAAAATAATTACGATAAATCAAAACTTAACAGTAATTTACCTGTACTGAGAGGATTTGATTCCTTAAGGAGATAATGTTACGGAGGAGGAAAGACTTTTTGAAGGGGGAATGGAATTATGAATTTTGATTCATAAGCCCAAAACACTGGGATTGGGGAGGCAATTCGTCACCCATGTGCAACTGAAGGATTACTCAGCAGTTCTACTATTTAGTAAAAGTTGGGAGGTTGAATAGCGATAGCAACATGAAAAAAAGGAAGCAGAAACAGAGGTTTATTAAAAGGCTAACAAGCAAATGCACCTAACGATCAAAAGGATGTTGCAAAGACCCTTGAGTAACACATATGTGAAGTTGCATCAGTAGTTACCTGTCTAAGACATTCTGCTCCCACTTACAAAACATGGCCATGAGCTAAACTCCCTCAGACCTCATGGGAAATATCAAGTCTACAAATATCTAGATGCCACCATTTTGAAGATGGCTGCTCTCTCATTATGTAGCAACTATGAATGTTTGCAACCCTTTAGTAGAAGCCTGATGAACTACTCCAGTGATAATGCAACCACTGTAAATGAATCATTCAAGAACCAATCTGAATTATCTTGGTCATGAGCACAGTATTGTCTAATCTACAATACCATCAGCATCTTTAATAAGAAGCCAAGTTGTTGTTATGCTGAATAGGAGCATTATCCTGAAACCACCTCAAATGACATTGGGCTAATGCAATAACACAACCTAACTGTATTTTCGCTCTCAAATACAACAACCGTGTTCTACGGCCTTTGTTGTACTGTGCAAGAAGATAAACTTATTCCCTTGCATCCAAGATAGCTTCCAGGACAGCTACTTGCATTCAGTTTGATTTCCACGAATCTTCCGTTGACCTCACGACCTTTAGCACTCATGGCTCAGTGCTATATATTCAACTGATGTACTATGGTGCCCAGTAGTCAATACAGTATTCAACCAACATGCAAAGACACACTGGCCTTTGGAGATTAAACAGGGTTTGGTAAATACCATAAGTTAAGAACTTTGAAGCACATCACTAACAAAACTTGGCTTGTTAAGTGTGTATTAGATATCAGTGCTGCAATGTCATATTCATCACCATCTCTGCTATAAACAACTAGCCTAGCCTTCTATGTATTTCTCTTCTCCCTGAACTAAAAGCAGCTTCATTACCACTCAAACTTGATATATACTTTGCTTATGAGGAACAGTAAGGCAATTGCATTACTCACAATGATAATTTAAATCATAGGACTATCCCTGTGCAGTAATTACTAACAAATCTATTGGAGGGAAACTTCAAACACAATAAAACTGGTCTCAATTAGGAAGAGGGGTACGCTGAGTTGTACCGATGGTGACAGACAAACTGAAATTACAGGCCCTGGCACTTTTCTTCTTACCATTAACTGCTAGTATATGTTATTAATTTACTTTGTGTCTATTAAAAAAAATGAAAATAGGACTTTTTTGTACAACTTTTAAGGGTAAATGTCAATAAAGCACGATCTGGAGACGAGTAATATGAACATCAAGGAAGTATAGAAACAAATTATTATTAAAATTCCCTTATTCTTCCATTCTCTTAAGTAAATTTTAGATTTATTCATACTCAATGATTCAGTTTAGTTTATCAATTCTTGCTTCTTGAATTAAGTCAACTATTTCACATTTCAGTTAATTCACTGAAGTTTTATTGGTAGTGTATTTACTTTCCATACAATTTCATCATTTGTACTGTACATGCCCATTTCTTAATACTACAGTAGGTACTGTAATTTGTGTTCGTTTTTATACATAACTATTGAAGATTCAGTATTTTAAAGTAATATTGAAGTTTCAAAATACTGTACCCTAATGAAGGTAAGGAACTAACTGAAAAGAATTATCTAAACTTGAACATTTTCATTAACCCTCTGGTGATCCAATGAAGCAGAAAAACATTTATTGCCATAAGTGATCCGATGACACTATTGCCACATTGTACATGACTTATTTTCGGGAGAACTTGGGCGTAAATACGTGCGTCATTCAAGGAAAACGAAACTCACACCACAAGTAGGCAGATCGAACAGTACCATTAGAGATCTTACCTGTACAGGTAGTGTGGACGGTTGCTTGCAATAATAGCCACTGGTACATCATGAACTTGATTGTTCAGCAGCTGCAAGAAAATAAAGCAGTTTAGAATTAAATTTCCAAAAAGGAATATAATAGTTCCTTCCCTCTCTGAGAACAATTCCTTCACTTTGTGTACTTGTAGTATCCCGAGTATTCAATATGCCTGTACTAAAAAAAGGCAAATATATCTGAATACAAGTTACATTGAGTCAAAATATTATGTGGTAATTACAATTGATCACTGGTGCCTGCGAGTTGATATGAAAAAATTTAAGTGCATTATCCTAACCATAAGTAAAACTACTACTACTTCTACCTGTAGAAGAATTCAAGTACTACAAAGTCAACAGTCTGTCCATTTAAATTCTTACTTCTTCCCTTTTTTTACTCCTAACTCAAATATTCTTTGGTTTATCCTTCTATCCAAATTTCTCAATCATACATACCAGATTCGGTTAGTTATATCACAATTAATAAGGTTTACACTTGAATTTCATCGTGAACACAACCTCTCTATGGATTTATCCATTATTAACAGGTAATTTCAATCTATTTTTAAAGGGAAATATTTTTTTTTTTCAAGAAAACTACTAATAAAAAAAAAAGGATAAAAGTATGATTTATGAATCAATATCCTACACAATTAACCTATACAATTACATAATGCTCAATACCTGTAGCTATCATTAGGTTGACTTGACCAATGCCACTCTTTACCCTCAATCTTTTATCACAAAAATGTTTCTCATCTTTATTGTTTTGTAAAATTACTTTCATTTATAAATTTTCCTTGTTTTCTCTTTCTGGTAGATTATCTTACATGCACCAAATAACTCCTATTATGTTTAGTGAAAGATATTCTGCTACAATTCATTAATCTAGAAATTTTGACAACATGAATTTGGTACTTATTTCACTTAGGACATCTTTGTGTAATTATTTGAGACATTCTGTTTACAACTTACCTCAGGTAGTAATGAAAACCTCTGTAATAAGTCTATTTTACTTCGTAACAGAAAAAACCGGGGTAAACTTTGCAATTTGGCTTAGATTTCTTTTTAGTAGACAAACAGTGAATAGTTAAAGGATTCCATAAAAATTATTTTGTGAACTGGATATTGCCAGTAATTATCCCGAAATATTACACACTTCAGAGAAAACCTAAAATACTTTCATTCAGTTGTTATATAACTTGGTAAAGAAAATTACTTACAGGTTCTGTGGTGAAAGCCAATGGAGCTGGATCTGTACATGAACACACTGACCCGTATCCTTCAATATGGCTGCAAAATTCACGGCGGCGGCGATGGTCTTCTGTGTCTGGCCAGGTGCACTCGCTCTCTATGGATAAAATCGATTATTCAAATAATTTGCAACAACATGATATAAAATATTAACATTATTACAAAATGTTTACTTGAGGGAAAACTAAAAAAGCCATCTCAGAATGTGTAATAAAGCTAACATTCCAAGTTCAAACTAAACACTCTGCAGAACACCTGAAATAAAGTGTCTTAATGCTTCTCCAGATATATCACAGTTTTCTGAATATCATAAAGAAGCTATAAGGGTAAGAATTAGCAGTACTTCATACATGATAAAGTAGAAAGAACATTAAAGGCTATACTGTAGTGTTAATAAGATATGACCTCAAAAAATGTCATCATTGAAAATACAGTACGTAGAAAATAGGTAGCAATGATGAAAAATAAGATTGGAGTGAGCCTTCATCGTGGCCATATGTCATTGCCATCTGAATAAACTTTAAGAATAATAAATGCTAAAATGTTTTCTAACTTATTTTCTCGTAAAATTTTCAGTTATTTCAATAATTACAAACTTGATTTGAGGATACTTTTAAAAAATCTATACTAACGTTGTAAGCTAATCTACGCTTTGAGTCACAGGTTTGCTTTGACTTTCAATACTTTTTTTAAAGTACAATGCATGATTAAAATATGCGCAAGACTCAACATTTACGGTAGTTTTTTTTTTCCAGTTAGTCGATATTATACCTTTCCTACTTCAGCAGCATGAATCTTCATCTAATAACCTCAATATTAACTTGAATAATTGAACAAATTGCTCTAAATAATGAATGAATTTCTCTATAAACGATGAATAGTAAGTGCCTACACAATCTTTTTTCCTTTTCATAGATTATAGGGGTTCTGAAATGAACTATTGCAACTAACCTTCTAGAGGTACAAGTGGTACTTCTGCCCTAAGCATAATAGGTGTACCCCATGAATTGAAATCAGGACTGCGGGATAACTGCTCTCCATAAACACGACCTCCTTTTACAGCAACTAAAGCCCACATGTCCCGCCATCCAAGTTCATGTGAATGACTGCTACCTATGCGTCTCAGAGCATCCCGCCCTCCACCCTTCATTTGAAAAGTACCTTCATCCTGAAACAAAAATAATTTTGTTATACACTTCCAGAAAGCACAAATATAGTATTTACATACAATACTTGAATGCATTATAGAAATTTAATTAAACCACAGTCAATACATTTCTGTAACGATATGAGAAAAATCAATGAAATTAAGTTTTTAAAGTGATGAAACACATGTCAAATTCACCTTTATGGCTAGCACCAATATTCTTCCTGGGGAAACCATATTTAGGAAGAGTGTCATTGCCTCATCCTCATGAGGAGAGTAAGTATCAAACACCCGTTGAGCCATAACAGCTCCGCTTGCCTGGTGAAGCACAAGGACATGGATTCCACGGCCTTTCCGCTCATCACTTTCCTCCACAATCTGAAATAAATAAATTTTTACAGAATCAGGTGGTATGGTATTTGAAAAATTAAAATTTAAATTATTTCCTAAAAAACAGTAACTTTGAGGTATTTCAACAACAACAACAAAATTGGAAACAAAACAGGCAAATTCAGTTTTAGTAATATACAATAGTAGCAACTGGCTGAGCAAGGAAGTAAAATATTCTTGAATTGAAACTAAAATTATTTATTATGAGAAATCTAAGAAGTCTATATTCAACTATTGTTACTTTATAAGTTTAACTATTGTTACCTCACAATAAAGAAGCCATGCATAATAAGCGCACACAAATGTGTGTGAGTATATATATATATATATATATATATATATATATATATATATATATATATATATATATATATATATATATATATCACCTATCAGATGTATTTCACCGTCCTTCTGAAACAAAAACAATTGCCAGGCCACCATTCTTTTGGGGACTTGACCTCAGTTGTGGTGCAACAATTATATAGAAGTACTGTATATTGTTAAGGATACAATACATCCAGCACTCCAGCAGTTTTGTTTGTTTTCCCTTGCTGTATTAGGAGCAGTAAACTAAAATTATTTTGTAGTCACATTCAAGCCCTAAATAATAGGAGAAAATCATAAAGTCTTGCAATTTACTAGATTCAAGTGAATCGTAACAGAATTGTGCTGGTTCGTAACATTGGTAATTGCAATTGTAAGGCACACGACAATGTCCTCGAAGCTGACGATATACACATATGATGGGTGCCTACGTCCCTCTCTATCAAGCTAGGGCCAGGCAATGATGGCTGATGACTCGGTAGTTAGATATATAGGCTCACCAAAACCAGCATCCCTTGCTCACAAGGCTGGTGAGGTTACAGACACCATGAGAAACTATCAAGCTTGAGAGGGACTTGAACCCTCATCCAATAGATTGCTAGTCAGGGAGTTTCCAATAGGTTTTAAAAATATACATTAAATATTATATCACTTGACCATAGTGACTTTAAAATATAAATGTAACTTACTGTAGCACCATCAACGGTAACAGAAACTCTACTCTGACTGGATACGACATCAACAGTAAGGGTTTTAGGAGGTGACTCCTGCAAACGCAGATTATTCCTCCGTCCTACACCTGCACCACCTCCGTTTCCGTCACTCTCTGAAAAAAGGCACGGGGAACCAAAAATAAATTTCCTGCTCTATTGGCTGTCTTATCAAACAGAACCAAATATCATACAGTAAATTTGATTATCTCAGGCTATAAAATGAAATACATTCTTTAAATACATTCATATGCATTTGCTTAATATGTACGTTATTAAATTGTGCAAGACCTAGGTTTTTTATTAATTAATTCACAATATTTCCCAGAAAGGAAATATGATAAAAGAAACTTGGCTCAAAGGCTCACACACGAGGTATCCACAAAAACTTTATGAAGAACAATTACAGGAGCATACCTCATCTTTACATGCACAGAATGTTGAAATACATACGTACGTACGTACGTACATACATACATACATACATACATACATACATATATATATATATATATATATATATATATATATATATATATATATATATATATACACACACACATATATATATATATTATATATATATATATATATATATATTATATATATACACACATAATATATATATATATATATATATATATATATATATATATATATACATATACAGTATATACATATATATATATATATATATATATATATATATATATATATATATATATATATATATATATATACATACATATACAGTATATACATATATATACATACATTATATATATATATATATATATATATATATATATATATATATATACACATATACATACATTATATACACATATATACATACATTATATATATATATATATATATATATATATATATATATATATATACTTATGTATGAGTAGTATAGATACATACATATATATTTACAAGTACATTTATATATTCACAAAACATAAATCAGAATCCCAAACACCACCGTCAGCGTATTACAAGGACGTAAAGCGAACATTGAGGACGGACGAGTGGTATTGACGAAGCGTCAAACTTACCAATAGTTGCAATGGGAGTCCTCAGCTGTCGTGTCTTCTCCACGATAAAGGAAACGTTGATGGCAATTGTCGCCACAAGCACAAGCATCAGCCCGCCCTGGATACAATACATCAAGATATTGCAATTTAACCACGTGTGATACGTGGGGATATTAGGTAGCAGGAATTAAACAATTTAATGTCACATGACAACCTTGTGTTAGATTGACATTTATGTAAAATTCATGTGCATTTAATTTAAAGGATTAAGCAATGTTGAATTACAAAATATTAATTTTATTTGGGATTTTATGCTTAAAGCTAACTAAACTCAATCATCAAATGTAAGAATTTAAAAGTGAATTATTACTTAAGAAAAAATATTAATTAATTAGCGTGTGCGTACATTCATATATATATATATATATATGTATATATATATATATATATATATATATATATATATATATATATATATATATATATAATAATACTAAAAATAATAATAAATATTATATACTGTATATATCCAAAGCATAATATACACACATGTAAATATATATAATATATATGTCAATTTAGTTTAGGGAATATTACCTGAAAGAGTTTAGCGAGTCTGGTTCCTCTGGGGAAAATAGGGAGATGTCTGTGATGGAGAGTGGTCAGGCTGGAGCTCCCGAAGCCACTCTTGGAGCCATAAGTCCCTCTACGCCCCTGTGCCCGACGGGGAATGAAAGGCGGCGCCCGCGGGTTGGGGCGCCACGATTCCATCTCCTTCAAACGCCACCCACACACGCCGTCCCTCACTCCCCCTCTCACCGCCTACCTCCTCCTCCTCCTCCTCTTGTAACTGGTGTCACGCTAAGCAGACAGTCGAATGCACCATCTGCAAATAACATTATCCATTAGAATAAAAAAAGAAATATCAAACGAAATCGCTTGGCAAAAACTAATATTAATAAAAAAAATATGCAAACACTGCCTGAAAAAATATAAAAAGAATTATATGCATTTATTCATATTTTATTTTTTAGAATAAGATATCAAACAAAATCACTTGGGAAAAACTAATATCAATAAAAAAAATACGCAAACTTGCCTGAAAAAAAATATGAAAAGAATTACATGCTTTTATTCACATTTTACTTAATTCCTCCTTTATTCGTTTGTCTAAACAATTTTGTCGAGGTTAAATGGCTTAAAAAAAATGTCACCTGTTTTTTCTGTATTATTTGGGGATGAAGTTGCCCAAAGCCATGCTCACCTCTTCAATGATAAAAACCTACTAGGGTCTACTTACTACCAGGTACGCAGTTTACAACTGAAATATGAAAGGTAACGTGGGTGTTGAAAGATTGTGCTCACATTGCTCTATACTCTCCTCCTTGGAGTCGAACCTAGGTTCCCATTATTGTCAACTAAACATTTAAACCTTTAGAATACAGGAACATTTACTGTTTTTATATATATATATATATATATATATAGAGAGAGAGAGAGAGAGAGAGAGAGAGAGAGAGAGAGAGAGAGAGAGAGAGAGAGAGAGAGAGAGAGAGAGAGAGAGACATAAGTACACACTATAAATATAAAGAGTTGTATAAACACACGCACTATATATATATATATATATATCTATAAATATATATATATATCTATAAATATATATATATATATATATATATATATATATATATATATATATATATACACATACACACACCTGTATATATGCATACATAATCTTTTTCAAAGTTGTTTCCTATAATATGAGTGGTTTTCCCAAAATGAAATGAAAGTTCATACTTAAACAATTTAATCATAGATGAGCCCTCTATTCATAAAACTTCACATTTCCCTCATTCCTTTCAAAGCAACAAACACATTCAAAATTCCTGGTCCATCCTTTCACTCACACCAACATTCTTACTACATCATCTCCATATTTCGCATCATTTCAAATCTGCCTAAACCACATCTACTATGCGAACAGTTTCATCTCAATAGCTTCAAAATGTTTTCTTTCATAAGCTTAAAAGATACTAACTTTACTTCTATATTAGGCATTTGGCTCAGTAATCCTTTTAAACATTCACACCTTTGCTCCCATATTATTATTTTGATTATTTCTAGCTAAGCTACTACCCTAGTTGGAAAAGCAAGATGCTATAAGCCCAAAGGCTCCAACAGGGAAAAGTAGCCCAGTGAGGAAAGGAAACAATACAATACAAGGGTTATCCGTATTTTCTGAAACATCAGCTATCTTTACTTCACTTGTTCTATGACCCAACCTATCATATTACGATCCTGTTATATTTATTACCAAATCTATATTCATTCTTTGCATGCACAATCCACATCAAAACTCACTGCTCATAATAACATAATTCTTACTATCATTCTTCTCCTTTTGCTAAAACCTTCAAACTTATTTTTATTTTTGGTTCCATTAATCATACATTGCCAAATATATACCATAAGCAAAATTCAATCATTG
>NC_090740.1:127384797-127387297 GCF_036898095.1 Palaemon carinicauda | reverse complement strand
CCTGGTCCTTGCTTGGGTGGAGAGGGGGCTTGTGCACTGATCATATGATATATAGCCAGTCTTTAAGGCATTGTCCTGCTTGCTAGGGTAATGGCATTGTATTTTGCATTTGCCATTCATGAGCGCTTCTAAATCTTTAAAAGTGAAAAAAAAACTAAAAAAAAAAAAAAAAATATGATTGATAGGACCCGACTTCCAATCAAAGATGTAACAGATAAAATTCCACTACTCAATCACTCCTAATCGGTAGGGAAGCCGAGTAAATGTATATACAGTTCCAACTCAACTTGACGAGGGAGATAAGAAAAAAAAAAAAACAGCTCACAGAAATGAGTTTACAAACCGTGGAAAAACAATATTGTGATACCAGAGGTTTCTACTGTTTCTACTGAACGCTAAGTCTGAGAGATAATCCTTTTCTGTTATCATTGCCTCTCACATAAATGGTCTCCCAAACCGACAGAACCCAGCTAATATCACCACTCTGAGTCAAGGACCATACAGCAGGTTCTTCCAGCCTCTCTTGATGTGTGTGTGTTAGGGAGGGGGGGAGGGGAAGGGCTTAAAGGATAAAATAATAATGTTTATCGGATATACTATACTGCTTAGGTTCATGTGCTCAATATTAGCAATATCTCGTATAATATCACTACCATGACAGTAACTGCTACGTATTAGAACACATTTCTTACATGTTCAGCAGTGGGTAGATCGTCAGGGTCCTCCAATGATACGTTTAGTTTCTGGAGAACACTTTTCCCAACAAAACGAAATTAAATTGATAGTTATAGCATGGAAGAAACTGCCTTGCAGTAAGACCGTCAAAAAGGTGTAACATGCACAGAAACAAATTGAAAAAAAAAAATAATAGCTTACGAGATGTTATAATTACATCAAGTGGCTGACTAGTCTAGTTATAAATTGACGTTTTTAGTCACGGAAGATTTAATCAAAATAAGAATCCATTCCTCGTTGAATTAGCCAATAGTTAACACATTACAGTTACTGGTTACATAACGAATAAATAAATTTGTTTTACAAGAGCAGTGCATGTAACCAAATCGATTTATAATTCGAAGGAAGAATAATTTGTGTTGTATCTTTTACGCTTGGAAATTAATCCACCTTTCTCCACTGGTAGTGATCTAGAAATAAAAATATCAAGAGTTCATTTTATATTGATTAACCTTCTTCGAATCATAGCAAAATTAATTAAAAAAAAAATTAAAACATAATTTCTACATATTACGGGTGGAATCCAGGTCAGGTGAAAAGAAATTAAGAAGTATAATTTAATTTTGGTTTGGATTACTTTGAAAGAAGTGAATTGTGACTCAATATAAGTGAAATTATCATCATTATTATTATTATTATTATTATTATTATTATTATTATTATTATTATTAATTGCTAAGCTACAACCCTAGTTGGAAAAGTACGATGCTATAAGCCCAGGGGCGCCCAACGGAGAAAATAGCCCAGTGAGGAAAGGAAACAAAGAAATATAAAATATTTTAAGAACAGTAACAACATTAAAATAAATATTTCCTATATAAACTATAAAAACTTTAACAAAACAAGAGGAAGAGAAATTAGATAGAATAGTGTGCCTAAGTGTACCATCAAGCAAGAGAACTCTAACCCAAGACAGTGGAAGACCATGGTACAGAGGCTATGGCACTACCCAAGACTAGAGAACAATGGTTTGATTTTGGAGTGGTGTTCTCCTAGAATAGCTGCTTACCACAGCTAAAGTCTCTTCTACCCTTACCAAGAAGAAAGTAGCCACTGAACAATTACAGTGCAGTAATTAGCCCCTTGGGTGAAGAGGAATTGTTTGGTAACCTCAGTGTTGTCTAGTGTATAAGGACAGAGGAGAATATGTAAAGAATAGGCCAGACTATTCGGTGTATGTGTAGGCAAAGGGAAAGAACTGTAACCAGAGAGAAGTATCCACTGTAGTACTGTCTGACCAGTCAAAGGACCCCATAACTCTCTAGCGGTAGTACCTCAACGGGCACCTGGTGCCCTGGCCCACCTACACCCTATAGATGTATGTATGTATAATTTTATATATATATATAATATATATATATATATATATATATATATATATATATATATTTATATATATATATATATATATATATATATATATATATATATATATATATATTATACAAACCTTGAGTGGGTTGGAGACTCATAGATGGTATGAAGGACTTGATAAAAAGAATCTATATTCAGGAAGTTCGTGTGTGTTAGCAAGACAGGGATGAGGTGACATTGTGTGTATGGTTTTAGATCTATTGCTGTTAAGGCTTTTGTTCATGTGAATGAAGCGACCAATGACAAAATGATAAAGTTTTACTGTAAAGGGGCTTCATCTCCGATTTGGCAGATAGGGAATGAGAAGTGGCAGTGATTTTTTCTTTGCTGCCATTCCCTAATATATATATATATATATATATATATATATATAATATATATATATATATAT
>NC_090740.1:127363895-127381797 GCF_036898095.1 Palaemon carinicauda | reverse complement strand
AAGAAGATAACTAGTATCGTATTGGCTATACACGCGTGTGCGGACATATTGAAAGAGAACCAGGGGAAAGAAGAGAAGACGATGTATTGACAAACTATAAAAAATTGCGGATGTGGACCAAAATAGACTTAAATAGACGCGAGATGAAGAATATGTCTGAAGCCTTTGTTCTGTTGTGGACTAGTAACGGCTGATGGTGGTGATATATGTATATACATAGAAAAGTATAAATTCTCCTGAGAACTTAAGATTTATTTTAAGTTATATAAGAACTTTCATCATGATCAGGCTAAAAACTACGAGAAAAGCTAATTTAACAGCTTTAAAAAGTTTTGCCAGAGAAAACAATCTCTTTCCAAAGATCATTCGCTAAACCGTTTGTAGATTCTAATGATGTGCTGGGAAAGTAATATAATTGAATCAAGTTTATAAAATAAAATTATAAAAATAGAATATTAAAATGTTAAGTATTTATATACTGTATTGAATTACCTCTGCAGATGGTATGTAAAATGTACAGTCTTGAGCTTTGTAGTTTATCTAGGAAATTCAAGACAACTTTTCCATTAAGAAATTATAACGTTGAGTATCACTTTTCAAGAGTATGATATGAAGGAAAAATGTTTGGTCTCCATTATCAACAAGTAGCACAGCCAAGAGTACTTCTTTTTTTTTTTTTTTTTTTTTTTTTGGGGTGGGGGGGGGGGGGGTTGAGTGTTCATGTTGAAGAATCTCTGCTGTTTTTACCTCTTCTAAAATTGTACTAGTACAGTATATGAAAAGTGTCGGTACAGATTTATTTATTTATTTATCTATTTATTTATTTGTTTGCACAAATTTTCTCTTTAAAGTAAGCCACTTAACCAAACAGGGGTGGCTCCCGGGAGGAGCAAATGTCACTGCCATATCCTTCCTTTGAGTAGTCACGCAGTTAATCTTTATTTAGCACGAAACTCATCAACAACACGTCGAACTGTTGCTCATTCTTGGTACCAAAGTCCTTCCTTTACAATTAATTTTTCATTCTGTATTCTACCCCTTTAAGGCCTTCCTCTTCTCTTACCTACTCTGAATTATATACTTTTCTCTATCCTGTTGTCATCTATTCTTTCCACAGGACTGAACCATCTGGAAATACTTTTATCCATAGTTTCACCTACACTAACTTCTGTGTACTCCTCTTTGCTCACCCTGTCAATTCATCTTACTACAACTATATTATGAAAGCATTTTATCTTAATAGCTCTACTCTGCTCTTTTATTCTCTCCAGCATCCGTACTTCACTTCCATACTGGTGAGATGGTTCAGTACCTTAAGATATTTCCAAATTGACTGCCATGGACATCTAAAGCCTTTAAACAATCCTTTGCACACACCCAGTTACCTTTCTTGCTTTTATTCGGTGACTCATTTCTTTTCTCATCTTGTCAACGTCTGTTATACGAATCAAGCTTTTACCTATTCCCACATTTTTGCACATTCTGTCGCCATTCTTTATTCTATTAGGACTCATTTCTTCTCTCATCCTGCCACCATGTTTTACTATATTTACAAGATACTTGTATAAATCAGTCTCATCCATTTTTCTACCATACATACTAACATTCATTACTTCCTCCTCTTCATTGTCACTTTCATTACTCTTCTATTTCTCACATTTACTCTAAACGTTCTGCCCCTCCAAACATTTCGATCCCTAGTCTGCATTCTCTTCACTGCCACAATCAGCACAGCATCAAACATCAGTCTTCACATATCCCATTCACGACACATTTTCTTATCCTGGAACTTCGCATATTCTCGGCTATCCTGTCTTGGACCTCTTAACACATCCGAAAAGATGTTGAACTGCCATGACGTCATAAAAAGAAACCCTAATCTTAACCTGCTGTCTCACAGAGCCAGTTGTTAAACATCCTACTGTCACACTCCAACAAATAGTTTCATTAAAAAAAAAAAGGTAATAATTACCGCTCTCAACAACTTTTCATAAAGAAAATATATTCTAAATACCCTCTACCTTGCTTCTGTATATTATATCTTTAGCTGTTTCATGTCTATATATACCAAAAACAAATGGTTTTCTATTCTTTTAGACTTCTCACATAACTGGTCCCCTCCCCCCCAAAAAAAAAAAAAAAAAACATGCTTGGACATGTAAACAAATGTGTTACTGAATCCTTAGACAATTTTACGATCATGTTACACTGGAAATTATTCCTGGCACTGTGCATTCTATAAGATTGTGAATCTCTATTGGTGTAACAATGGTAATTTTTAATTAGTAGGAGATCTTTGCAAATACTTAGAAATACTGACTTGATTCATTAGTGCAACACTTTACAGTGCCGTTTTTGAACTGGAAATCTTTACTGGCATGTCTTGCCCCCTTTTTTTTTTTTTTTTTTTTTTTTTTTTTTTTTTTTTTTTTTTTTTTTTTGATCCCTTGCAAAATCTAATTAATTTTGCACAAATGATCTTGGCTTATGATGCTTTGAGAATGTTTCATTTGGGCTCTGCTTGGAAGTAAACATCAGCAAAATAGATTTCAAGTGCAATTGCAGTATAAACAACATAGTAATAAAGCTTTTTAATTGCAACTCCTACCCCTTCGGTGCTTGCATTTTTATCGGTTTATAGGCCTAGTGGTTTCTTATGTTTGCTATCATGTAATGGTCTAGCGCTCTGTACAGGAAGTCTCACCAGGTTCTGATACTGTAGGCTTGGTTTTTGTACATTTATTTATCTTGAGTGAAGACATGCCTGACCTCTCTCTCTCTCTCTCTCTCTCTCTCTCTCTCTCTCTCTCTCTCTCTCTCTCTCTCTCTCTCTCTCTCTCTCTCATATGAATAGGATCTTTAGATGAAGCAAATAGAGTAGACGGTTATCTTTAGTACTAAGTGTATACTGATTATTCATTTACAATTACTATAAAATAATAGTTAGCAGTTATATCTTAAGTATCCTCTATTCCATTCAGTTTCTTCCCTTAGCTGCATGTAATCCTTTGTATAAACTCCTGGCTTATGCTTAAAAATATAATGTACTGTTACTTTACTCTTACTAATAGTGATTCTAAGCTCGTAAGATTGTTCTTAAAGGCACAATGCATGAAATAATTAAATTATCGCTTGGCTTTAAATTGGGGGAAAAATCTGCACTTCCCTTTGACGAAGGAGAGTTCATTTTGGTAGTCGTTTCCAGGAAGGAAATCTCCTTGACTTTATCAGTAAGCAAGGGCTGGTATCGCAGAAACCAACAGCCTTGGTAGCAGACTTTTTTACCACCCGGGTTTAAGACCGGCAAAGGGTTAATCCCTTTGCTGGTGGTGGTGGTGGTGGTGCTGGTGTTTTTTTTTTTTTTTTTTTTACAACCTTATCTTGCCTGTTTCCAAAGGTTTCCTCCATTCGTTTCTTCTTTCACCTCATAGTTTTCAGCAACGATTTAATTGTAATTGATGTTTCTTTCTTTCACAAAGTGCGTTTTAATGGTGATAACCTAAAAAAAAAAATCTTGCTCATGTATTTTATTCCAGTCTGCTCTAAAGTTATTCGTAGAGGTGACGTTTTGACTGCATTTTGTAGAACCTGCTTTATAATTTCTCTGTAAATTCCGCGATATTATAATTGATGTGATGTGACTTCATTCTACAGGTTTATAATTTAACCTTTTGATTTTGAATAGAAATTACTACCATTATTTTAATAGTCTAGTCTACTGCTAAATAATTCATGTTTCACGCTTTCATGTTTTACTTACTTTACTTATTTACTTACTTATTTACCTACCTACTTACTTACTTGAATTCTTACTGTAGAGATCTTTAGGTGCATTTGAATAGGATATGATTTTTCATGTCATTGTAAACTTAAATATAGTTAAATATACTTAAAGGACCTTGGTTAGACCTAGGGGAAGGATAGGTTCGGGGCTAGGCTTACGCCTCCGCCTCCTCCTCCTCCTCCTCCTCCTCCTCCTCCTCTTCTTCTTCTTCTTCTTCTTCTTAGAAGTGGCTCTCCTTAATCTCTAGCGCTGTTTAATTACGCTCTGTTGGATTTCTTGTGACCAGTGGAGTGGCGAACCTTCACACGCTTTCAGCAGGGCTCTCTCTCTCTCTCTCTCTCTCTCTCTCTCTCCTCTCTCTCTCTCTCTCTCTCTCTCTCTCTCTCTCTCTCAAGTTTTTTAAATGCCCAGCCTGTTTAATCTGCGTTTCGTTAGTGTTGGGTTGTCTTGCTTAATTATACTCTGGCAACACAACTGAAGTTATTTTATCACCTCTGATAGAACATCCGACAGACTACATTTTGTTATGTATATATACAGTATATATATTATGCTGATACACACACACACACACACATATATATATATATATATATGTGTGTGTATATATATATATATATATATATATATATATATATATATATATATATATATTCATATATATGTATATATGTGTGTATGTATATATACAATATACACACACACATATATATATATATATATATATATATATATATATATATATATATATATATATATATATATACAAAATGAATGATTTTTGCGTATATTTACTTCCCCATTAAATTGTATGGATCCCTAATGGGTTGACGTTTTGTTCGTGCACTGCATTTTTTTTCCCAAGACTCTGCCACTCTTACAGGAAGACCATTATTCCTCCAAGATGCCACTCGACTCCCATTAAGGTCGAATTGAAAATTGCTCGAAAAAAAGGTTCGTGTACCATGGTTGATTTTGAAATTAGATAATAATATTAACGCAGTCTTTGGTTCGGTTTTATTTTATTTTTTTTTTCCTTCAATGGTTAAAGGTACGTCATGTATACGTAAGGTGTTCGTAATGATTAATGTATAGGAAGGACAATGTCAGTATTATAGAAATTTTATATCATTTAATAATCTTATGTTGTATATTAGAATGATTTTCTGTAGGAAATAAGAATAGCGTTTTGTAGCTGGGGCATTGCTACTCTTTTGTTGAATCTCCCCCATATAATAAAGATCATTTGTGTGGATATATGTATAAATATATAACTTATATATATGTGTATATATATATTTGAGATATATATATATATATATATATATATATATATATATATATATATATATATATATATATATATATATATATATATATATATACATATATATATACATATATATATATATTTGAGAGAGAGAGAGAGAGAGAGGAGAGAGAGAGAGAGAGAGAGAGAGAGAGAGAGAGAGAGAGAGAGAGAGAGAGAGAAATGTGTGTATATCTGGTCACGCTGAACGGCAACCACTTGGAAAAAACATGAGTCTCCTACAAATTGGACAAACTAAAGATAGGATATCTATCTTATTATTTATCCGTAATTTTGACGGGTCACCTACACTAGTATTAGAATAACATCAAACTTACATCAACAAAACGTCTTTTACTTCGATCTTTAAAGTGGGAAATGCATCGTATTAGTTTGTTAATTTCCATCATAAGACTCAATACTACGCTGTACTCCAGAAGTTTTATTCCAGCTGTTACCAAGTTGTGGAATGATCTTCCAAAACGGGTAGTTGAATCAGTAGAGCTTCAAAAGTTCAAAGTTGGAGCAAATGTTTTTATGTTGACCAGGCTGACACGAGTCTTTTTATAGTTTATATATGACATATTTGTTTTTGACGTTGTTAATAGTGTATATATGACATATCTCTTTTGACATTACTTTTTTTTAGAATGATTTATTATTAATTTGTTCTCTTCAGTTATTCATTTCCTTATTTCCTTTCCTCACTGGGCTATTTTTCCCTATTGGAGCCCCTGGGCTTATAGCATCTTGTTTTTCCAATTAGGGTTGTAGCTTGGATAGTAATAATAATAGTATAAAAAAGTTGTGGAGAACTCGTTCACACACACACACGTACATACGTACCTACGTCTGTAGCTCTTCCCTCTCTCTCTCATTTGAGATCTTGGTCACATCTGGGAAATTTCTTAGGAGCTTAGGAGGATCGTAACTCATTTTTTGGTGGAATCAGATGCATATGGATTATGCCATTACACCCATTCTATTTTTTCCCCTTCTTTTGAAAAGTTTAAGATGGTCTGTTTTTATATTCATAAGATCTTGAGTTGTATTTTATAATAAAACTATAAATTATGCTACAGAGGATGGATGTATTTACTGTATCTATCTACTATATTCATGTATGCATAGTTATTATATGATATGTATACTCTATGTACGTGGGCTTATATACATGTATAATATATATGTATTTATATACGTACATATAAATTCTATGACTATATATATATATGTATATATATATATATATATATATATATATATATATATATATATATATATATATATATATATAATATATATATAGGCCTATATATATTGCACATTTAGACGTGTTTTTCATATTCAAATAAGTCTTATATGTTAATACCTTAATGTCTGGATTCTCTTGATGACCTCGGGGTATCGTCACTGTCATGCCATCTTCCTGGACCAAGGTTCGATTCTAAGCCGGTCAGAAGCTATTGTCTTAGAGTGGTTCCCCCTTTGGGCTCTGATCCCGATGTCGATAAGAGAATTCAGACATTAAGATATTAAGATATATGGCTTATTTGAGTTGTATATATATATATATATATATATATATATATATATATATATATATATATATATATATATATATATATATATATCTATATATATATATATATATATATATATATATATATATCTATATATATGTATATATATAATATATATATATATATATATATATATATATATATATATATATATATATATATATATATATTATAGTTATACACACAGATATGTACATGTTTATTCTGCCATTTCTCTTAATTGTGGATAGTTCTCCAAGCTCACCAAAAAGTGAGGCCTTCACATAAGGCTTATCGGCATCAGTTGGTTATTGAAATTTTTCAACTGGAACACAATAAAGCCACAGACATGAATTATAAGTATCCTTCAAATATGTAAATTCACATTGTCTACCATAAAACTTATTTCTGATCTCAATTTTTTTTTCTAGGAGAAAGCCAATTCACTTCAGAGTTTTGTCTCACTGACAATATCCTGAAGTGGATTTCAATTATTTCAGATATGATGAAACCTTTCAAATAGGATGCGACGATAAAGAAATCTTTAATTTTCTTTTTTTTCCGTTCTTTGTATTGACTGTATAGTTGACACAAACTTACAGATTTAAATAATTATTTTTGTTTTATTCCTAGAGTTGATCTTCTGGAAAAAGAATAACTATATTTAGCTCTCTGAGTCTAGTTATAATGCGATAACTTATGTTATTCACTTTTGTAATTTTCACTTTTATCTAGAATGCTAATTTGTTTAGTAACTTGATACCATTTTGAAATTAGATTTTTAAGTTGATGTATACAAATATACATACACACGCACGGGTGCACGAGAGTACATTTATTATTATTATTATTATTATTATTATTATTATTATTATTATTATTATTAGCTACGCTGCAAACCTAGTTGGAAAAGCAGGATGCTATAAGCTCAAGGGCTTTAACAGGGAAAGTAGCCCAGCGAGAAAAGGAAATAAGGAAATAAACTACGAGAGAAGTAATGACCAAATAAAAAAAAAATATTTTAAAGAATAATAGCAACACTAAAATAGATCTTCCATACATAAACAATAAAGAGATTTATGTCTTGTTTATTCAAAATAAAAACATTCACTGTGTATATATTTTCTCACGTGCAATGACAATATTTTAGGGATCTGTAATCTTGGAAATCTTGGATAACTTAATATCCATAAGTCTACCACTCGATTCCTTACCACATCCAGTTGAAAGTTGTATATGATGTGGAAATATTGAAGACTTTCAAGTGGCCAGCCTTACAAGTACCCTCCTCTTGGGTTATTACTTCAAAAATACCAATTTATATTTTTTTTTTTTTTTTTTGCTGCTCAAAAATATAACTCGTACATTCAAATTTTCTTCAGTACAAGCAATATTTCCCCCCATAACTTTTACAGATATTCAGTTACCTTTTGTGTTTTTATCTTCCCTGGCTACTTTTTACCTTCATGATGTTGCTGCTTAATTTACACACCTTTCACCTTTTTTCTCTCACCAAATTCTTCAGCTTTTCTTCACTGTTATCAATTGATAACGATGAACCATTCCCTACCACATGAATGTGCGTCCATGGTACCTTAATATTATGGACTTTAATTTTGATTTTGCATCCACGCATTTCTTAGTCTTCTCTTCCTGCTACGTTTATGAAGATATTGTGGACTTTGATTTTGCTTGTACTGATTTTTTTCTTCAATAGTAATGTAAGTTTGATTTAGGTAACATGACAGTGAGACGAACCTTCCATGTACGCGTGTCTTGGCGAATCTCATTAAGTCTCTCTCTCTCTCTCTCTCTCTCTCTCTCTCTCTCTCTCTCTCTCTCTCTCTCTCTCTCTCCACACATCCATTTTATTATTTTTTCCTTAGATATCCATATTGTTTTATAAATTTTCGTTCTTCAATGTTATAGATATTTTTAGCTTTACCGTTTTGTCAATTGCTTACTTTCTTATTAAACCTCGTTATATATTTAACAAGTATTCCTTAAAATTGAATCGCATAGGATTTTTTAATTTATTATTCATTAGAAAACAGAAAACAATTATAAGGGAAGTTATCACCATTGGATTAGCTGAGTTTGAACTGCCTGTTGATTTGTTTACAAAATGTTCCACCGTTTCCATTTGCCCTCGATCACTTTCATAGATATTTTCCTCGGAATTGAGGGCTTAATGCAGAACCAATTTTACTGCCCACCTTTGTGTAAAATCAATCACTGAACTGTTTTACTGGCTGCCAACGGGTAGTTTATACTTCGCGTTTGATAAAGTAGAAAGAGCTGAATGCCGTAATAAATAAAGACATAATGGAAATGGGTTTCTTTTCTCGTTTTTGGAATTCCAATGAAAATATCAATCTTTAAAATCTGAAAATGAAAAATAATTTTTTTAGGGCTGTGGTACCCAATTGGAAACCTTCCAGCATGGCGATTACCAGACTGGGGTTCAAGTCCCGCTCAACCTCAAGATTTTCTTGTAGTGTCTGCAACCTCACCATCCATGTGAGCTAAAGAACTTAAAGATCTACCTGCCGCGTCATCAGCAGCCATTGCTTGGCCTTCCCTGGTCCTAGGTTGGGTGGAGAGGGGACTTGGTCACGGATTATATGTATATATTGTCAATCTCTAGGGCATTGTCCTACTAGGTAGGACATTGTCACCTTCCGTTGCCTCGGCCGTTTATTCATAAACGGCCTTTAAAACCTTTAAATGTAGAGAAGCTTTGACTTGTTTTCTGGCAAGACCATTAGATGTAAGGATGCCTGAAAATGTAAATCAGTCAATCAATATGGCAAGATCAAACTAAAGCCCTGTTCACACGATCGAGCATGCCCGACGGGCAAACAATGATACCAGGCCACAATAGTTATTGAAAATGAGGGTTCATGACGTCAGAAGCGGGGAAACTAAAGGCAGGGATCTGGCAACACTGTATGATGCCAGATCCCTGTCTGTGGTGTTCCCGCTTCTGACGTCATTAACCCTCATTTTTACTACTATTGTGGTCTGGTATCACTGTTTGCCCGTCGGGCATGCTCGATCGTGTGGACAGGGCTTAAGTCTCAAATCTTCTTTCCGATTCTGTTCTGCTTTTTTTCCGACCTTACTTGATATAGAAGTTCCACTCACAATATTTTTTCCCGATATGACGACGACCTAGCTCAATTCTCTCCTATTTAAATCTTTTAAATAGATTTTTATAGGTGATACATAGGAACATTAATAAATAGGGTAAAGTATATGCGTGAAAAATGCTTATGTCAGTATTGCCTACGACTTATATTTTGTATAATTAATAAGTGTATCATTTGATAATGAGAGAACTAACTCTTGAATCTATCAAGGATAATTGGACTTAGCATATTAGGTGATTAGATAAAGATGTTACATGGAAGGTTATATTGAATGATGAGTTTAGGAGGAAATGAAATTTAAAAGAATATAAAGCAAAGTTCAAGTAAAACCACCAGGTATTGTCACTGGATGGTGAAATTAAATTAATATTATTACTATAATTTAATTCTAATTGTCCTAATCGAATTGTCATAGAATGTATTATTACATAATGGTGATAAAGTGTATCGCTATATTGAATAGAAATTTAATTTTTGGTTGATTTTTTTTTATGGAGAAGTTTTCTTGGTTTAATAACTCTTTGTTCAATGCGTTATTGGCTCTTATTTCATTTCTAATTATGATGATTATTCTGTATTTGTGTGAGCTTCCATAGAAACTTCGTGTGTCACATAAAAAATAATCTGGTTTATCTCTCTACTTTTTCCGTACTGTATCCATATTTTTTTAATCTTTTTAGCTATTATATAATTATATCTTTGTTCATAAATCCGCCTATAAAAAGTGATTGATGGTAATATTAAAGATTTTTTCATAGAAATTGACATATAAAATCGGGCTATATATCAGTTTAGTAAGATTGTTACAGTAGGGACATGAGTCATGATATGACAATGAAACAATCTCCAATAGATTTAGCTCATTTGAGAACAAAGTCCTCAGAAGAATATTTGAGAGTTAAATGGCAGGACAGGATTAGAAGTGAAAATATAAGAGAGATTACTCAGGTGCCATATGTGGATGAGATCATGGTAAGGGGTAGATGGAAATGGTTTGGCTATGCTCTTCGCACATCCCAAGAGAGATTAGTTCACCAAGCATTTAATTGGGGCCCACAAGGCACTAGAAGAGTTGGAAGACCTAGGTCTACATGGCTAAGGACTATGAAGCGTGCAGTAGGTTATGCAGTTTTTAATTAAAATCTCAAGGTAGAGACGACTGGCGAAATCTAACCGAGGCCCTTTGCGTCAATAAGCGTAGGAGGAGATGATGATGATGATGGAAATAGAAGTTATTTATAGAAATTTATTTATGGTAGAATTAAACTTTTTTATAAAAATTATTGATGGTAAAATTGTAGTTATTTACATAAATTTATTGATGGTAGAATTAATGAGTTATCAATAAATGAAATATTTACTATGACAAAATCAGTGAGTTGTCTATAAAAATACCATGATAAAACCAATTAATTATCTATAAGAATTATTTGTGGTAAAATTATGAAGTTATAGATAAAAATGTTGTTGATGAAAACATTGAGTTATCTATAAAATTATATTGATGGAAAAAAGGATTGAATTCTCTATAAAAAATCATTGATGGAAAAATTTAGTCTTCTAAAAAAATTTATGGAAGGAAAAATATTTTTCTTTAAAAATTTAGTGATGGAAAAAATTGAGCACTAAAAATTTACTGATGGAAAACTATTGTTCTATAATAATTTACTGATGGAAAATTATTGTTCTCTGTAAAAAAATTTACTGATGGAAAATTATTGTTCTCTATAAAAATTTACTGATGGAAAATCATTGTTCTCTATAAAAATTTTACTGATGGAAAATTCTCTATAAAAAAATTTACTGATGGAAAAAATCTCTATAAAAAATGTATTGATGGAAAAATCATTGTTCTCTATAAAAATTGATAGATGATAAAATTATGAAGTTCTCTATTAAAATTATTCTCCATAGAAATTATTGAGTTCTCTATAAAAACTTTTTGATGTAAAAAATTACTTAAGGGAAAAATATTAATGAAAATTGTTAAGATATTTATATTTTTGCACTAAAGAAATTAATCTCTGACTGCCCTGTCATTTCGAGTGATCGAAGTGAACCAATCATCTCTCGACCTTGCTGCTTTAAAACCCTCATTACCATCCTCATAATTATCGCAACTATTCTGACGATGCTTCCGACGGGTTCTGACATCCTCCGGGGGGTTCTGACATCCTCCAGGGCGTCCTGACATCCTCCAAAGGGTGCTGACATCCGCCTAAATGACGTCATTTGCGCATCTCAGCATGTATGAGGCGCTAAGGTGGGAGCGGTGTCCAACGCATATGGTGTTAACGACAAAAAGGAAAATGATTTCTCTCTCCGGGGGTGGGTGCTGTTTAGGATCGAGGGGAAAGCAGTAGGGATAGTTTTTTAATTTATTTCTTTATAGAGATTTTAGGTTGGATGATGGTTGTAATTAAATTACTAGATTATTATTATTTATTATTATTATTATTCATTATTATTATTATTATTTTTGTTTATTGTTACTGTTATTATTGTTATTATTTTTTATTTATTATTATTATTGTTATTATTATTGTTCTTGTTTCTTATTATTGTTATTTATTATTGTTATTGTTATTTATTATTATTATTATTATTATTATTATTATTATTAATATTATTATTGTTATTATTATTACTATTAGCCTCATAAAATCATGAGTATTATTATTATTATTATTTTTAAATTTAGCTTAATACACTTATAATAGTCAAGCAATGAGAGAGAGAGAGAGAGAGAGAGAGAGAGAGGAGAGAGAGAGAGAGAGAGAGAGAGAGAGAGAGAGAGAGAGAGAGATTCCTAGAAATGAAAATTTGTATCATGGTGAATGCTCCTGCCTGCATGCAAAAAGCTACATGTTAAGATAACTGTATCTCAAAGCGAAAAAAGTAAATAAGGCTTTTTTTTCTGCGCGCTTTACATTTCCTTCGCCCACGGCCAGGAAAGTGTTTACAGTCGTTATTTACGTAGACTTAAGCTTTTTGAGGCCTGCTATATTTTAATATTTTATATTTTGCCTACGCCAAAACCCATGATGAGTATGTATTCACATCTGACTTTTTTTTTTTTTTTATCAACTTTACATAAAAACTATTGTACCG
The DNA here is from genome assembly GCF_036898095.1 of Palaemon carinicauda. Classification (NCBI taxonomy): domain Eukaryota; kingdom Metazoa; phylum Arthropoda; class Malacostraca; order Decapoda; family Palaemonidae; genus Palaemon; species Palaemon carinicauda. Next base: position 127,368,879 of record NC_090740.1, on the reverse strand, counting down.
ATTTTGACCAAACTTTGGAGTCAGTCTGGATATGACCACGATGTGACCCAAGGGTGTAAATATTTTTGGATAAAGTACATCAAAGTACAAATGTGCTGTACTTTGAAAATCATTACTATGTTAAGTAATTGGCATTTTTTTTTTTTTGAACAATATTACACGAAAACCACTAAACCAATTTCAACGGAACTTGGTGGCCATATATGGTATGACTAAGGACAATTCCTTAAAATTTTCAATAAAATTCATCGAGGTACAACTAGGCAGTGGAGAAAAGAGAACAGTAAGACCGTTTGGCGAGGGGGAAAGCATGCTCTATACTGAGTGCCTCTCCAGTTTCCCATGTACGGTATATACTTTATTTATTCTCATTATTTCCTTTCCTCACTGGGCTGCTTTCTCTCTTGTAGCCCTCGTGCTTGTAACATCCAGGGACTTGGATTGTAGCTTTGCTTGTAATTATAATCATAAAAATTCTTTCATTAAAAAAAAATGGACAAGACCAAGTAGGAGAGAGAGAGAGAGAGAGAGAGAGAGAGAGAGAGAGAGAGAGAGAGAGAGAGAGAGTCACAATTTAAAGGCAGCCGTTTGCACCATACTAAGATATCCACCCAATTTTGCAGGATGTGTGATGCACCGTTATGTAACTTAAATTTGGCATCACAATAACGTGCATATGTCAAGAAGGATCTCAAATAATGATGATAAAAGAGGGGAACACGTAATGTGGGTTGCGAGGGGAAAGGAAAAAGGCACGAGATATTGCGTTCCAAGTAATAATGGTGGAATCCCTATTGCGCAAGAAAAGGAGAGAGAGAGAGAGAGAGAGAGAGAGAGAGAGAGAGAGAGAGAGAGAGAGAGAGAGAGAGGGATAAGCACTGAGATTATCTCCTTTAGAGGAAGATATTGTTGTTATGCCTCAAGAGGGGAATATTCTTGAATTATATCAGGCATAACTCATCTCTGAGTCTTGGCAAATATGCACTTTCATGGTCGACCAGGTTGTGTGGAAGTAATTAGGACAAACTAGAGAGAGAGAATTTCGAATTTTATAGTATTTGTTGCAAGGCACACAGTCATAATTCTTTCGAAATATTTTTATTTATATTTTATTAAATCATTCTTTATTTTAACTTTGTCTTTGAACTTGCCGATAACAGCTTAAAAAATATTATTTCTTTTCATGATCTCTAATGCTTTTGTGGACGGTAGCATAAGATACAGAGTAAAACAAATATGGGTAAAGTCTTTACCATCAACGTAATTTATTTGCAGATGTTCTAGATTAGGTTCCAGTTAGTCTGTCACAGTGCATTTTATTTTTTGAATAAATTTACCTTCAGGTTATAACTTGATTTAAATTTGTTTACGTTTCTGCGTCTCTGTCGTTCTTGGGTTAACCTGTATTTGATGGTTCTTGTTCCAATATCCGTAAGGCATCTTGGTCTCATTAATCTATGTTTGCCAATGCTGCAATGTGTAATTTCGCTTTCACTGGTCCATTTTTTACATATTTCGCGGTGCCTCCGCTCAGCCTGATACCTGAATGTTGATAACGCCAGGATTCAGGATAACTGTAGTGGCACCCAGATGATCCCATTGCCAAGTGGGTTCCCCAAGACCTATCTGTAGGTCTTGGGTTTTTGGGTTTTTCAATTCTTCATAATGATGTACGGAAATATTTTACATTTGTGTTTCATTAATAAATATGATGGGAGTGACCTAGTCCTGTTTGTGATTTTCATCATTTTTTTTTTTAATTAAACTACATCTTCAATAAATTGTTAGGTTTACTTTCATATAGATTTTGTTACTGTAGCTTAGGTTCTTAATTTCATATCTTTATCAAGGCCTTTTAAATTTATCAGAATAGATTCCTGTTCAGAAAGCTGCATTTTTTCTACATGTGTAAATAATTTATTCTTAAAAATGTTAGTTAAAACTCCTTTTCCATTAACATTACTCTTTACGACTATCGTTCAATTTTGTAATTTTGATATATGTTAGAGGCACCTTTTTTCCACATTATTTTTTATTCTGTTATATCTTCATTTACTTTCTTTTTCCGTTCATTCTAATTTTTATCATTGGTCCTCTTTGATGTCAGTCATTAGTTCTATGATGTCAATCGTAGCTAGTGTGAAGTTAACTCTTCACTATATACTCCCCTTTATTTTTTAATCAATGATTATTCGGTATCATATAAGCTGAAAAATATTATTCCTAGGATTACTGTCTTGTGGTATTTGAAGGTCGATTTATAAATTTAATTTTACCCTTTTTAATAAGTTCATCTTGTGTGATAGCTATCACACCACTCCAGTTCATGGTGTTCAAAGCCTGTCTGATTCAAGTCTGTTAAAACTTCATATATTACTCTATTTACATCTGCAATTATGTTACTCTTATTAATATGCATCACAGGTCGGTTATCACAAATAAGTTGAAACTGTTCGATGCGTTTTGAGTTAGAGGCGGATTATTGCAATCATTTGTTAAAGTTTGTTTTACAAATAAAATTTTCTCTATCTGGCAGTAATGTCGTTTTATGCCATTTGTTTATTCTATTTTATATCATGACGGCAAAATGGAGTTTTGTCTTGTCATCATATCCGCTTTTAAAAGTTATTCAATTTTATAATATTCTTGGTTGCTTTGTTCTTTTGTTTTCTGGGTTTATTTATATAAGTTATATTTTTGTTGTTGAAGGTTATGCTCTATCAAATTGATTCGTTGCACAGTTCTGATCAGTTTATTTTTATAATTGTTATAAAATGATTTAATTACCTAACTATAGTCAATTCTTTTTAATGAGGCAGATTTGCACCGATTCGCAGGGGTGCCCTTTTAGCTCGGAAAAGTTTCCTGATCGTTGATTGGTTGGACAAGATAATTCTAAATCTGTCTAACTAAAAAAAAAAAATTTAGTATAGTAAAATGTTTTAATCAGTGATTTTCACCATTACTTTTATTTCACTTTCACTTTGATTTCACTCCTTTGATTTATCTTTTCTTACTTTTTAATCCATTTCCCCAGAGAAAGGATTGCGTTAGATTAACTCTCTCTCTCTCTCTCTCTCTCTCTCCTCTCTCTCTCTCTCTCTCTCTCTCCCTCTCTCTCTCTCTCCTCTCTCTCCTCTCTCTCTCTCTTTTAAATGAAATATCCTGCTTGTTTATCAAAATTTAACAATCTGACAAAATAAAGAATAAGCTTATTGTTATGAGTGGTAGTTCAACGCTCTTCAAATGTGTGCTTTCCACCCATGTGCCTAATTTCTTCTCTTCCTTATTACCCAAGTATGTCGCTCAAATTCCTTGGCGTATTTACCTCGGTTCCCCCAAAGGGGCCATCCTCCGGCTCTTTCATATTCCTCGGCCGACATTTAATAACAGGTCAGCTTGCGCTTTATATTTCCCGAGTTGTGTGAGCTTACCTTGTTTGCATAGATTCAAAGTGTCACTTGGAATTCGCGTCTTGTTTGTCTTTGGTTGTTGACATTCAAAAACTATATACAGTATAACATTTTAGGTTTCATTGTTTTGAGAGAGAGAGAGAGAGAGAGAGAGAGAGAGAGAGAGAGAGAGAGAGAGAGAGAGAGAGAGACTTTTTATATACAGAAATTAAAACGGATACCATGAACTTGCCCACCCCCAAAAAATAAAAGTAGATCAAAACTATGAATCGAAATTTATAGGACATTTTAACGTTGGGAATCCGTAAGAACCTTGCACCCTTGTCTCCTTAGGGGAAAGGAGTACAATCAGTGCAGCTCATGTGGTGTACTGTAGGCATTGCTGGATGGTCTTTGCATCCATGCTTAGGGCTTAGCGGCACATTCTCTATATTCCTACTTTACCTCTATTTCGCTTCCTGTCTTCGTCTTTGCTGCCCAACCACCTTTTAAATATTTCTTCATAGAATAACTGCAGGGTTTTTTTGCTGGTTAAAGATTTAAAAGGTCTTCATGAATAGCAGAGACAAAGGTCAGTGACAGTGTCCTAACTAGCAGGACAATGCCTTAAATATAGTGACCTTATATACACACGATTAACGGTCAAGCTCCCTCTCCATCCAAGCTAGAACCATGGAGGGCCTGGTAATGACTGTTGATGACTCAGCATATAGAGCTATAGGCTCTCCCAAACACCCCCCCGCAGCTCAAAGATAGTGAGGTTGCTGACACTACAGTGAACTACCCTATAAGAGCGTGACTAGATCTCCTGTCCAGCAGATTGCGAGGCAGCGACATTTTCAATGGGCTACTTACAACGTTTGTGCGAAAATCCTTTTGCTTCAAGCATGAATTTATTCCATCTAGCAGTCCCCAGTGTGTGCATATTGCAACGGAGTTTTGTCGGTTATGCACATTCTAGTGTGCTGTTCAAAATGTAGAACATCTTCGTCTGAAAAACATCTTTTTTAAAAATCTGTCGATTGAATTTTAGATGCTGTTGATATATTTAATGCTCTTGATGGGTATAAATATGAAATCTATCTATTTGATTAAATTAAATTATTATGTTGAACAAATCTATTACTTTACATGTATGAATGCGTGCAGTTATGAGTGGATGCGTATTTTGGATATATTTCAATCATATTTTGAAAATTTTAACAGTAAAAAAAATCATAATTGCCTCATACGCCTATTGACGCAAAGGGCATCGGGTTAGAATTCGCCAGTCGTCTTTATCATGAGCTTTTCATTGAATAATTCTCCATTCACCATCTCCCAATTTGTGTTTCATGGTTCTCAGCCATGTAGGGCAGGGTCTTCCAACTCTTCTAGTGCCTTGTGGAGCCCAACTGAACGTTTGGGTGAACTTTTTCTTTTTCCAAATAATAATGACGGCGCTGAATGACCTAACCGATCCTGGTGCCAGCCTCCTCACCTGAAAAAAAATATATATACTACACACACACACATCACACACACATATATATATAGTATATATATATATATATATATATATATATAATATA
>NC_090740.1:127353895-127358895 GCF_036898095.1 Palaemon carinicauda | reverse complement strand
CACTGGAAAAATCAGCTGCACTATATCTCAGCAAATACTACGACACTGTATCGCAGCAAGCAACCGACTATGAAACAGCTGCACTGTTTCGTAGTAAGTACTAAGAAACTGGAAAAATTATCTGGACTGTATTTCTGCAAGTATTAGGTCACTGAAAAAAGAGCTGCACTGTATCAAACAGTCGTACACTGACATAAAGTAGCTGCACTGTATCAGCAAGTACTAGTACAATGAAAAAAGCAGCTGCGGTCTATCCCAGAAAGTACTATGACACTGGAAAGGGCCTCTGTCAGTATCTTGCAAGTAGTACTAAAGTCACCGCAGATATTTCGGTGAAAATAAGCCTCACCCAATCACGTTGTCTCCCAGGTTAGCAGTGGTCACACTTCAACCCCTTACAAATTTCATTTATACTACCTTATAATCACTTCAAGGGATGTTTTGAGACCGCTAACGCTGGAAACAACATGATTGGCTTTGACGTCATCAGGGGGTGGGGCTTGTTTCGCCCAGAATCTCTGGAGCGACTATAGTTGACTTAAAAATTGGTTGGTGCTGTATTCCATAAGTGCTAGGAGACTGCAAAAGGCAACTGGAATCATATATAAATAGTAGTCTACTAATAGGTAATTGGAAACTGTGGCTGTCTTAGTAAATCATAAGTACTCATACTATGAAATTGTAAAAGGTAGCTAGTTCAAGAAATATGATTTGGATACAAAATAAAGAAAGCTTCTTGATATTTTCTTCGATGAGGTATTATGTATTGGGAAACGAAATTGTGTAGACGATTGAATACTTTTAGCTACTAATTATATTGCTTTATGATTTGCATGTGAAAAAATATAAAATCTAGACATCCTCTTCTATGTTCAAATTTCCTGTTTTTTTTTTTTTTTCCACATCACTTCTGTTTTATGCATTGAGTTTGTAATGAGAGTTTTTCTCATATAGCCTACTTTTTCTTATCAGTATTATATAATGTTACTACTTTTATTACACACACTTATAAGTTATCCCCCCGATGACAAGTGTGAATTAGAGGTATGGTTGTATTAGTCTATTGGAAACATCCTTGCAGTGCTTGGTGATTTGCTGGACTGGTGTTCAAGACCTCTCAAGCTCCACAGTTACTTGTAGTGTCTGCAACCTCACCGTGCTTGTGAGCTAAGGGTGGGGGGGGTGGGGGGGGGGGGGGGGGGGGGTGGTTCCCTGCCGAGTAATCAATAGTCAATGCCTTAGCCTTTTCCTGGTTCTACCTTAGGTAGAGAGGGGTTCTGGTTGCTGATCAAATGTTTGTGTGGTTAGTCCTCTTTGGCATTGTCCTGCTAGGCAATTGTCCCTGTCCCTTGCCTCTGCCTTTCGTGAGAACCTTTAAAACTTACTCACCACCTCCAGGATTCCTTTTACAGTTTTCCCCACTTTGTATTATACCATCTCACTTGTTACTGCAATCCCATAGCCACTTGGAACCTTTTCAGTCTCCAGGATTTTGATTGCCCTGTTCACGCCCTTAGCAGTGGCTTCCACAATATCCTGCTAGATAGAACGACACCATCTCAGAATTTACGGGCTCATTTGCTCATTATGTTATGTCTGCCTAGAAACGTTATCTTTATTCATCATCAAACTCATGACAACTGTTATATGTATGCCTAACAACCTCATCCCCGAACGTTTGTTATTTAACTGGAAGACTGTACCCTAAAGATACCCTTCTATTCAAATAAGAAATAACATGTGTATATATATACACACATATATGTATATATATATATATATATATGCATATATGTGTATATATATGTATATATATATGTATATATGTATATATGTATTTATGTATATATATATATATATATATATATATATATATATATATATATATAAATATATAATGTATGTGTTTTTGTGTGCGTACATATATGATTATGTATTTATTGATAAATCCAAATATTAAGTTGCAAATAAAGTTTAATAATAGTCCTTGTGATGGTTATCTCGGCTTTGATAGTCGTCTTTGTTTCCAGTGGGGTCCATTTACAAGGGATTCATCTCATAAAGTTTATTTTCATTGCACCCAGAGTGCCCATTTCCCCCCCCTCTCTCTCTCTCTCTCTCTCTCTCTCTCTCTCTCTCTCTCTCTCTCTCTCTCTCTCTCTCGTGCCTAAATTGTGGATTTATGACTTAACAGCTTATTCAGTATCTGAAAATATGTAAATTTCTATCCAACAGTGCGATTGAATCCTAGACTAATTAGATAGATAATCATATATATATATATATATATATATATATATATATATATATATATATATATATATATATATATATATATGTGTGTGTGTGTGTGTGTGTGTATATAATATATATATATATATATATATATATATATATATATATATATATATATATATATATGTATATATGTATATATATATATACTGTATATATATATATATATATATATATATATATATATATATATATATATATATATATATATATATATATTTCATTATCATCCTTTGCTTGTCCACTGCAGACATGACCTTCCACTCGCGTCTGCTTATGGTTTTTCTATGCCAGTATGCACCCGCAAACTTTCTTAGCTTGTCAAGCCATCGTCTTCTGTTCTTCTATGATTCGTTTGCAATCTATTGGGACCCATTCTGTTATTCTTATTGCCCATCTATTATCTGTCCTTCTCATTATATGCCCTGCCCATTTTAATTTTTCTTGCATATTGTTAGAATATAATCTACTTAAGTTTGCTTTCGTATCTATGTTGCTCTTTTTCGGTCTCTTAGTGTTATTCCCATCATTATTCTTTCCATAGCTCTTTGAGTTGTAACTAGCTTATGTTCTAAGGCTTTGGTAAGGCTCAAAGTTTCTGATACATAAAGTGAATACCGGGAGGGATTACAGTTATCTACAACCCTAGTTGGAAAAGCAGGATGCTATAAGCCCAGGGGCCCCAACAGGGAAAATAGCCCAGTGAGGAAAGGAAACAAGGAAAAATAAAATATTTTAAGAACAGTAACAACATTAAAATAAATATTTCCTATATAAACTCTAAAAACTTAAACAAGACAAGAGGAAGAGAAATCTGATAGACCAGTGTGCACGAGTGTACCCTTAAGAAAAAGAGAACTCTTAACTCAAGACAGTGGAAGACATAGTACAGAGGCTATGGCACTGATTTCGGTCCTTTTTTTTTTTCTCCAAAGAAAGCTCCGTTATTATTTTACTAAATCCCAAAAATATATTTTCACAAAATTTAGGATTTACAGATTATCATACTGCCAAAATTTTCACGATTATTTGGAGTATGGGAGTATGATGCAGTATAGTTCAATGCGTGTGAAATTTAAAGTTATAATTGTATCTACACCTTAGCTGCTTGCTGAGTGCTCCTGTTAGCCAGGAGCGTTCTTCTATCCTTACGACATGGTGAAATATTGTAATAAATTGCACTAGTGGCTTCTTCGACATTATTTCTAAAAAAAAAAAAAAAAAAAAAAACTTTGACGCAAAATTTTTATAAACTGGACACTTACTCGTGTTTCCCTCAAAGAATACCTCAAGTCTCTCTCTCTCTCTCTCTCTCTCTCTCTCTCTCTCTCTCTCTCTCTCTGAATATCTTATTTTTCATAAGCTCGATCTTCCATTGTCTCCTTAATTAATGTCTGTTGCAGATCTCGTTACCATCCGCTTTTTATTTTATTTTTTTTTTTCATCCTCTTTGATGCAATTGCTAATCTCCTAATGTGGATTCAGAGAGCCGTTGAGCGTTGTCGTTAATTTTATAGCCTGGGCTAACTATAAATTTCGGCGTATTACCTTTATGTCCAAATTTAATGACTGGTTAAGTGTGAGCGTGGTGGAAATATCTAGTCGAGAAAGAGGGGAAGAGATTGAGACATTATCTTAAGATATTCTAAGGTTATTTTGATGAATGAGGAATTATTGAATTAAAAGCTCAAGATAGAGACGACTAGCGAAATCTAACCGAGGCCTTTTGCGTCAATAGACATAGGGGGAGATGAGGATTTTGTTTTATTCGTTTACTCCAAGACTTTGTTTAATTCGCCACAAGATGATTTCATATTTACAAAGTGTTACCTGCATGAAAGTGTGGTTTTTGTCCATTTTGGTTTGTCTAAATTGATATGGTTTGTGATCTATCCCATAGATCTGGGGGTATATTTAAAGATGACGCTTTCTTGTAAGGTCTGCTTACATTAATATCTTACTTGGGAAGTAGACATTTTGGTTACCCGTGTAGTGAGCACTGTGTGGATTTCTCTTTATATTATCTTTCGAAAATTATTTATTGAGAAGGTTTGTAGTCTTAAATTCCTTGTGGAGATCTAGGAAGAGTCTGAGTACAATGCTTTCTTCCTTCCTATTATAACTTGTGTGATGACTCGACTGTAGGTAGAAAATGAAAAAGTCCAGATAGAGATTTTATGTTTTGTTTCAATAAGGTGTATTACAATAGAGTAACCAAGAACTTCAAAAATACTGTTTCGCTGATGAATTGCACATCTTACGCACTTAACCTTTGGCTTTCCCCTGCCGTAACATTTTATCGGAATTTTCCTGTAATACCTCAGATTTTCAAATTTAATGAAGCTTTTATTTGAAACATTCATCGTTAATATAGTGATAATAAAACAGGCTAGATTAAGTAGCGAGTTTCGAAGTTTGTATGATATTAACCGTGACTCACTTTGATGTTCAGGAAATTGACCATCAATATTTCCGAAATCCTATTGAGTTCCATTTTCATAAAATAGTTATTATTAAAAAGTGCCGACGAATATTAAAATAACTAAACTTACAGCTGGGTTAACGGGTTGTGATAGCTTATTGGAAACGTTCCTGCCTGACATTCTACTGGATGGGAGTTCGAGAGGCGCTCAGGCTCTATGGTTTCTACTAGCGTCTACAACCTGACCATCCTTGCGAGCTAGAGATTGGAGAGTTGGGAGAGC
>NC_090740.1:127346395-127348895 GCF_036898095.1 Palaemon carinicauda | reverse complement strand
ATGTCTATATATATGTATATATATATATATATATATATATATATATATATATATATATATATATATATATATATATATATATGTCTATATATATTTATATATGTCTATATATATGTATATATATGTCTATATATGTATATATATGTTTATATATATGTATATTATATATATATACACATACAGTTTGCCAATATACCTTGCATAATATGCAAAAAGCATTTAAGAAAGTACTTCCAAAATAGGACCTGGACAAAGACGTTAAGTGAAAAGTTTGGTATTGTCTCGTTAAGAATATTTTACTAATTTAGACATTGATTCAGAAAATACTCTTTGCTCTGATTTTGTATTTTGCCTATTTCTCTTGCGGCACGTGTATGCATAAAGGCAAGCCTACATTAATAAAGGAAGATCCTCTCGTGGTTAGTCCAAATGAGGTCCATGCCTTGTATACATGTATATTTTCGGACTAGGGTAAGTACAAATGTTATGCATGGCTATATATACATATTATATTCAATCTACAACAACTTTACCGTTCCTTTACATTTCTATGAGTTGATAAGCACAGCGCCCGCTACTCGTTCCACATACGGCCACATTATTGCTGATGGGTTGATATTAACAAGCTGCAGACAACAAATACTCGATCGATTAGCGCCATCTGTTGCCGACGCGCACTACTAAAGCGGGCAGATGCTAAGGGAACTCGACAAACATTCAGGTCTTACTTTTATTGTCTATACTTTACCCTACACACTCAGTTAAGTGGTAACTACTAACTACTTCCACTTGAGAGAGTTTTATCTAACAAACGCTCTCTAATCTTGGGTAGTGCAATAGCCTTTCTACCAAACCCTTTCAGGTCGAAAGCCAATGATGTCTGGTGGTTTATCAAGAGATGACCCTATCTTTATCTTCAGCTCTCTTTATCCTCAAAACCATCAATGCTGTCTTGCGCTCTTTATGCAATCATGTTCTTATTTTTACTTTTTATAGTTTATTCCTTACTAATGTTTCTTTTTCAACACTGAATTGTTTCCCTTATTAGTTATTAGAAAACCCAAAGGCTTGTAGCGTTCTTAATTTCATATGAGGTTTGCAGCTTGACTACTGTTACTTCTTTCGACCTTATTAGTCCCACTGTATAGCAGGGACGGCCGCTGACACCCCACACTCCTTCCTTTCACTCGCCTGTTAGCCTTTTTTTATTGGTTCCACCTCCTCCCCTCTTATCACATGCCCACAGTATCTCATAAGAGCTTCCCTAGCTTTTACATAAAATATACCACACATTCTCTCATTTCTAGTCAATAGTTCCAGCTTGACTATTGATATTACATTTTATAATAACCATGATTATATGCAATATATATAAGCTCTATAAGACTCCTATAGATTAATGTTTCATTTGCTTTGTGAACACCTAATGGACATGTCTAACGAGAAGAGCACATGGTTTTGATTAAGATCAAAATCGACCGGAACCACATTTCAAATTATCCAAGATTTACATTATAGTAATCATAGTTAATGTGTGTAGGGTATTTTCTCGTAGGGGACTAGACGTCAGTGCACCTCATGTGGTGAACTGTAGGCATTACTTAAGGGTATGTGCAACGTTCCTTTGGCCTCTAACTTTATTGCTTTATATTCCTAGGTGCAATGAATGTGACTATTTCAACTATTAGATATATTCCAATTGGGATTTATTTTTTGGTGAGAAGTTTTATTAACCAATTATCAGACTAAATTTTTCAGTTTTTAGGATATTAACTTTTTTAAGAAACATAATTTATATAAATATCTAAATTTCTATTTATTTTTTATTTTTATCCGTTTATTTATTTTGTATCTATTTTATTTATCATATATCGTATTTTATTAATTTATTTTACATTAATAAAAATATTTTTCCTTCATGTTAATCGGGCCAGCTATGTAAGAGTCGAGCTTGACTCATTGGGCTGGTTAATCTCTTTTAATAATAATTTATAAATTTCTACTTGTACCTCCGCTCCCACCTCCTTTCTTCCTTCTTGCTGTCCAACCTCTGCAAGGTTTGAAGGTAACTCATGAATGCCAGAGGCAAGGAACCGTTACATTGCCCTATCGAGTAGGACAATGCCCTAGAGACTGACCCTTCCACCCAAGCTAGAACCAAGGAGGGCCAGTAATGGCTGCTGATGACTCGGCAATTAGACCTATAGGCTCTCCTAAACCAACCCGCTCCTTAGCTCACAAGGATGGTGAGGTTGCAGCGACCAAAGGAATTAACGAATTTGAGTGGGGCTCTTCTAAGTTTTACTTCATGTAATAAATGAGAGTCCCCCCCCCCCCCCAGAAGTTGCTCTCGGGCACCGAATGGCTTAACAGGTCCCAGCACCAAGATTACTGTATAGTTCAAACAGTTTAAAACCAATCCCTTAATACAAGTAATCTTCCTTACGTTTTTTTTTTTCCATATTAAATAGGGTTAAATACTTATGATACCTCTAAACAT
>NC_090740.1:127333895-127338895 GCF_036898095.1 Palaemon carinicauda | reverse complement strand
ATCGTGGTTTGTGTAGTATGCAAGTTGTGAGAAGAATGGATAGGATGATAAATAACGGAATGCACTAAGGTAGAGAATCTTGAGGTGATCCGGTCATATGGAGCGAATAGTGAGTATAAGTAGATTTAGAGGAAAGAAAAAAGAAAGTACTATTTCAAAGTGCTATGAGTTAGGTAGCGAGGAAGGACTAGGAAGAATATGAAAGATAGTGGCAGAGAGATATTAGGAAAGGTCCTTTAACTAGCCAGACAGTACTACATTGAATCCTTCTCTCTGGTTACAGTTCACTTTCCCTTTGCCTACGCATTCACCGAATAGTTTAGCCAATTCTTATCTCCTGTCCTCCTGTCCTCATACACCTAACAACACATTACCAAAGAATTCTTCTTCACCCAAGGGGTTAACTACTCCACTGTAATTGTTCCGTGGCTACTTTCCTCTTGCTATGGGTAAAAGACTCGGTAAGCAGCTCTTCTAGGAGAAGGACACTCAAAAATCAAACCATTGCTCTCTAGTCTTGGGTAGAGCCATATCCTCTGTACAATGGTCTTCCACTGTCTTGGGTTAGAGTTCTCTTGCTTGAGGATACACTCGGGCACACTGTTATACTGTATCTAATTTCTCTTCCTCTTGTTTTGTTAAAGTTTTTATAATTCATATAGGAAATGTTTATTTTAATGTTGTTACAGGTCTTGAAACATATTGTTTCCTTATATCCTTTCCTCACTGGGCTACTTTCCCTGTTCGGGCCCCCGGGCTTATAGCATTTTGCTTTTCCAACTAGGGTTGTAGCGTAGCACGTAATAATAATAATAATAATGATAATAATAATAATGATAAAGGAACGATTTTACTGTTGCAGGGGAAGACGCACTAGTGATGAGCTGTTTGATGTTGTTTGAAAACTTTAATTTAGGTATACGAGTATAGATTAGGCTTAAAGTACACCACAACATCTAGAATGTATAAGTATTCAAGATGTTGTTATCTGGTGAAATTTATCCCTCATTTATATATATATATATATATATATATATATATATACATAAAATATATAAATTATATATATATATATATATATATATAATATAATATATATATATATATATATATATATACACACACAGTTGAGAGAGAGAGAGAGAGGTTAATCCGCAACTAATCCTTACATTTTTCACTTTCCCCCCGTTTTTTATTTTCATTATTTTTTCGTTTTGTCTTATATTTTTCTTTTGTGTCTCTATTTTTTCTCTCTCCCTTTATCCCTGAATCTGTGGACGATAGATCTGTCTGTCAGTCTTTTATCCGTCCCTCTAGAACTTGTGAGTTTGCCTGTCAGGGAGATTAACACCCTTTTCAACCCACAGTGGCCCTGACCTCTTCCTCTCCTCCTCTCTTTCCTTCTTTTACTCCCTTCTTTTCATCCTAGTCTTCAGTTTTGGGGGAATTTGATATTGTATCTGTTCTAATTCCAATGATCTTTACGTGCCACTTTATCTTAATTTTTGGTGAATTTAGTGTATCTGTTGCTAATTCCTATTATCTTCTCGTGTGACTTTATCTTCATTTTTGGTGAATTTAGTGTATCTGTTGCCAATTCCTATTATCTTCTCGTGTGACTTTATCATTGTTTGTTTGGTTTGGCTTGTGAAGAGATATTTTAATTATTTGTTATATTTGTTATATCAGTGGGTTTTGAGATATGTTCTCTATCGGTTTGATTACTACTTCATGAAGGAACAATGCTGGATTTTATTCAGTTTATTGTTGATTATATTGTGGCGAATGTGGGTTGGCAGTGTCTCTTTCCCAGAGTTGGTAAACGATGAATTTCTCTCTCTCTCTCTCTCTCTCTCTCTCTCTCTCTCTCTCTCTCTCTCTCTCTCTCTCTCTCTCCGAACTTCTTAGTCCACTGTCAGGGAGATTAGCGTCCTTCTCGTCCGCCCTCAACCTCTTCAAGCCTCCCCCTTTTCCCAATGCCTCACCCTTCTCCACTTTTTATTCTACATTCGTCTACTTTTCTCTCCATCTTTTCCTAACTCTCCAACAACCAGCTCTTTAGCTTACCTTTCCCATTACTACTTCCTATACCCACCACATCCTTATCTCTCCTCTTATCCTTACTTCCTCCTTCTGGTTTATCATGTAAGCATTTCAGGAGACCCGAAGTTTCAAATCCCCACTCCTCTTTTCACGTCAAGATTTCCTATGCTTTTGTGCGCTTGGAGGGGGGGGGGGAGTTTGAATGTAATACAATTTTGAGGCAATATTGTCCTGATGACATTTCACGGCACTTGTCACAAGGGTCTCTGATGGACGATCTTTTGAGTTTTTTTTTTTTCTTTTCTTTTTTTTTTGCATCCTTTCTCTCCTCTAATACTGGGATGACCGACTTCTCTTTCATGTTGTTCCCTTTTTTAAGAGGATTTATAAAAATTTGTGTTTTGATGGTATCTAAAATGTAAGAGATTGAGCGAGGGAAAAAATGGAGAGAAATGGTTTGCCAGGGGGAATTCCAAACGCACACACACATATACATATATATGTATGTGTATATATGTGTGTATATATATATATATATATATATATATTATATTATATATATATATATAATATAATATATATATATATATATATTATATATATATATATATATATATATATAATATATATATATATATATATAATATATATATATATATAGATATGTATATATGAATATATGTGTATATATATAGTATGTAATTTAACGGTGTATATGCAGTATATATATCTACATCTAAATTATCTACATATGTTTATATATATATATTTATATTTATAGTATATATATATACATATATATACATATATATATACATATACATACATACATACATACATACATGCATAAATGTATAATATATGTGCTTCTCTCTCTCTCTCCTCTCTCTCTCTCTCTCTCTCTCTCTCTCTCTCTCTCCTATATATATATACTATATATATATATTATATATATATATATATTTTATATATATAAATATGAATATAAATATATAGATGTGTATATATGTATGTATGTATATAATGTGTGTATATCATCTCCATCACCCATTAGTAGTCCACTGCAGAACAAAAGCCTCAGATTAGTCCTTCCCACGTGCGTCTGTTTATGGTTTTAATCTTTGCCAGTCCATACCTGTAAACTTTCTTAGAACGTCAATCCATCGACTTCTTTCCTTCCTCCCCGGTTTTTTTTTTTTTTTTTTTTTTTTTTTTTTGCGCAATCTCTAGGGACGTATTCTGTTGTTCTTAATGTACGTCATTTTCATTATATGTCCTGCCTATGTCCATATTTTTTTTCTTACATGTTCTTAGAATATCCTCTACTTTAATTTTGCTCTCACATCCATATGGCTCTTTTTGTGTCTCTTCATTGTTATTCCCATCATTATTCTGTTCATATCGCTAGTTTATGTTCTCAAGGCTTTAGTTTATATGATTACTTCTGGAGTGTGCCAATCAGTCAGCTGTACGAAGGAAAGTAGTAAAGATTTTAAATTAAACTAAATAAAGATTAATTTTCTACATGTAATTTTCAAGAGTTGATTACCTCTTCAAGTAACTCGTCTTGCCACTTTAAATAAAACTAATCTATTGTTTTTTTTAATGTTGCCCAATGGTATCTTGCTTTAATTTTTATAATATGCAAATTGCAACCGTTCAACCATTACTATCATTATGCAATGGCAGTGACATTTCTGAACTCTTATTTTCCATCCTGACTTTTACTTGAAGTTAAAGAAAAATTAATTAATTATCAGTGTTGCATTAATATCTGTTAATAATAGATCCATCAAAACATTGGTCCATTAGTGTATTAAAGTTTTAATTTGGTAATGGTGGATAGATAAGAATGTTGAAACACAAGGAATCTCGATGAGAATTTTAGGGTTCGACTGATATGAAATAATTTTGCTTTGCATGAGAGAGAGAGAGAGAGAGAGAGAGAGAGAGAGAGAGAGAGAGAGAGAGAATTTGCTATTTTGCCTACATCTAGCTGTGTTGATATCAAAGGTATTAAAAAGAAAACGATACAGCATGAGAGAGAGAGAGAGAGAGAGAGAGAGAGAGAGAGCGCCAATTTGCTATCTTGCCTACATCTAGCTGTGTTGTTGAAATCGAAGGAATTAAAGTGAAAACGATACAGCGAGAGAGAGAGAGAGAGAGAGAGAGAGAGAGAGAGAGAGAGAGAGCAATTTGCTATTTTGCCTACATCTAGCTGTGTTGTTGAAATCAAAGGTATTAAAAAGAAAACGATACCGCATGAGAGAGAGAGAGAGAAAGAGTGAGAGAGAGAGAGAGAGAGAGAGAGAGAGAGAGAGAGTGAGAGAGAGAGAAACAATTTGCTATTTTGCCTACATCTAGCTGTGTTATTGAAATCAAAGGTATTAAAAAGAAAACGATACAGCATTAGAGAGAGAGAGAGAGAGAGAGAGAGAGAGAGAGCTTTCAATGTAGTATTTAGGAAGTCCATCGTTTTGCAACCACCCATTGCACAAAATGGTCATATCCTTAAGATCCATTCATGAAGTTTTATTGCACAGTTAATATCATCATCTTCATCATTATCTCCTACGCCTATTACCGCAAAGGGCTTCAGTTAGATTTCTCGCCCGTCGTCTCTATCTTGAGCTTTTAAATCAATACTTCTCCATTCATCATCTCCCACTTCACGCTTCATAGTCCCGTGGTATGCTGTATATCTTAGCAATCCATGTTTGCCAACGGTTATGTAAGCGGATAAGCCGACCTAGTGAAGTAACGAGAACTTTGGGTGTGGAGAAAATGCCCCCCTAAATCTTGATGAAGTCACTGTCAGCAGTGTGACGGATTAGGTTTAAAGCCCTGTCCACACGATCGAGCATGCCCGACGGGCCAAACAGTGATACCAGGCCATAATAGTTAGTGGAAATGAGGGTTGATGACGTCAGAAGCGGGGAAACTAAAGGCAGGGATCT
>NC_090740.1:127325705-127333395 GCF_036898095.1 Palaemon carinicauda | reverse complement strand
TTTGCCTACGCCAAAATCCATGATGAGTATGTATTCACATCTGACTGTTTTTTTAAAGTTTTAATTTGTTTTATTGTGAGTAACTTTACATAAAAACTACTGTACCGATTTTGACCAAACTTTGGAGTCAGTTTGGATACGACCACGATGTGACCCAAGGGTGTAAATATTTCTGGATAAAGTACATCAAAGTACAAATGTGCTGTACTTTGAAAATAATTACAATGTTTAGTAAATATCAAATATTTTTTGTTCATGGATTTTTTTTTTTTCTTCGATATTACACAAAAACCACTAAAACAATTTCAACGGAACTTGGAGGGACATATATGGTATGACTAAGGACAAATCCATAAAATTTTCAATAAAATACATCGTGGTACAACTAATCAGTGGAGAAAAGAGATCAGTAAGACCGTTTGGCGAGGGGGGAAAGTATGCTCTATACAGAGTGCCTCTCCAGTTTCCCATGTACGGTATATACTTTTTATACTCATTATTTCCTTTCCTCACTGGGCTGCTTTCCCTCTTGTAGCCCTCGTGCTTGTAACATCCAGGGGACTTGGATTGTAGCTTTGCTTGTAATTATAATCATAAAAATGCTACTTTCATTAAAGAAAATGGACAAGACTGCAAGTAGGAGAGAGAGAGAGAGAGAGAGAGAGAGAGAGAGAGAGAGAATTTAAAGGCAAGCCGTTTGCACCATACTAAGATATCCATCCAATTTCGTAGTATGTGTGATGCACCGTTATGTAACTTAAATTTGGCATCACAATAACGTGCATATGTCAAGTAAATAATGATGATAAAAGAGGGGAACCGTAATGTGGGCCCGCAAGGGGAAAGGAAAAAGGCACGAGATATTGCGTTCCAAGTAATAATGGTGGAATCCCTATTGCGCAAGAAAAGGAGAGAGAGAGAGAGAGAGAGAGAGAGAGGAGAGAGAGAGAGAGAGATAAGCACTGAGATTATCTCCTTTAGAGGGAGATATTGTTGTTATGCCTCAAGAGGGGAATATTCTTGAATTATATCAGGCATAACTCATCTCTGAGTCTTGGCAAATATGCACTTTCATGGTCGACCAGGTTGTGTGGAAGTAATTAGGACAAACTTAGAGAGGGAGAGAGAATATTTCGAATTTTATAGTATTCTTTCGAAATATTTTTATTCTATTTTATTAATCATTCTTTATCTTAACAGATAAAAAAAAAAAGTCATGATCTCTAGATGCTTTTGGACCTGGACGGTAGCATAAATTACAGCGTAAAACAAACATGGTGAAACGTCCTTACCATCAACGTAATTTATTTGTGGATGTTCTAGATTTGGTTCCAGTTAGTCTCAGAGTTCATAGTTTATCTAAATAAATTTACCTTTAGGTCATAACTGGTTTTAAATTTAAGTTTCCGCGTCTCTGTCGTACTTGGGTTAACTTGTATTTGATGGTTCTTGTTCCAATATCTGTAAGGCATCTTGGTCTCATTAATCTATGTTTGCCAATGCTGCAATGTGTAATTTTGCTTTCACTGGTCCATTTTTTACATATTTCGTGGTGCCTCCGCTCAGCCTGATACCTGAATGTTGATAACGCCAGGATTCAGGATAACTGTAGTGGCACCCAGATGATCCCATTGCTAAGTGGTTTCCCCCAAGACCTATCTGTAGGTCTTGGGTTTTGGGGTTTCTCAATTCTTCATAATAATGTACGGAAATATTTTACATTTGTGTTTCATTGATAAATATGATGGGAGTGACCTAGTCCTGTTTGTAATTTTCATCGTTTTTTTTTTTCTTTAATTAAACTACATCTTCAATAAATTTTTTGGTTTACTTTCATATAGATTTTGCTACTGTAGCTTAGGTTCTTAATTTCATATCTTTATCCAAGCCTTTTAAATTTATCAGAATAGATTCCTGTTCAGAAAGCTGCATTTTCTCTACTTGTGTAAATCATTTATTCTTAAAATGTTAGTTAAAACTCCTTTTCCATTAACATTACTCTTTACGACTCTATCGTTCAATTTTGTAATTTTGATACATGTTAGAGGCATCTTTTTTCACATTATTTTTTATTGTTATATATCTTCATTTACTTTCTTTTTCCGTTCATTCAAATTTTTATCATTGGTCCTCTTTGATGTCAGTCATTAGTTCTATGATGTCAATCGTAGCTAGTGTGAAGTTAACTCTCCACTATACTTCCCGTTATTTTTTAATCAGTGATTATTCGGTATCATATAAGCTGAAAAATGTTATTCCTAGGATTACTGTCTTGTGGTATTTAAAGGTCGATTTATAAATTTAATTTTATCCTTTTTAATAAGTTCATCTTGTGTGATAGCTATCACACCACTCCAGTTCATGGTGTTCAAAGCCTGTCCGATTCAAGTCTGTTAAAACTTCATTTGTTCCAACACAGAGACTTACCTCGAAACACTTTCTTAGGAGTTACCTGGAACCTCCTCTCAAACGACCAGAGTTTTGTGTAGTTTACCCTACTCCCATTTTCTATAATGGTAGGGTCATGTTTTACTGTTTTAAACTGCAATTATGTTACTCTTATTAATATGCATCACAGGTCGGTTATCACAAATAAGTTGAGATTGTTCGATGCGTTTTGAATTACAGACGGATTATTGCAATCGTTTGTTAAAGTTGGTTTTACAAATAAAATTTTCTCTATTTGGCAGTAATGTCGTTTTATGCCATTTGTTTATTGTATTTTATATCATGACGGCAATATGGAGTTTTTGTCTTGTCATCATATCCGCTTTTAAAAGTTATTAAATTTCATAATGTTGTTGGTTGGTTTGTTCTTTTGTTTTCTGGGTTTGTTTATAAGTTATATTTTATTGTTGAAGATTATGCTCTATCAAATTGATTCGTTGCACAGTTCTGATCAGTTTATTTTCATAATTGTTATAAAATGATTTAATTACCTAACTATAGTCAAGTCTTTTTAGTGAGGCAGATTTGCACCGATTCGTAGGGGTGCCCTTTTAGCTCGGAAAAGTTTCCTGCTCTCTGATTGGTCAGAATTATCTTGTCCAACCAGTCGACGATCAGGAAACTTTTCCGAGTTAATCTGCCTAACTGAAAAAAAAATGACTATAGTAAAATGTTTTAATCAGTGATTTTCACATTATTTTTATTCCACTTTCACTTTGATTTCACTCCTTTGATTTATCTTTTCTTACTTTTAATCCATTTCCCCAGAGGAAGGATTGCGTTGGATAAACTCATACGTCAATTCTCAATTAATCTTCCAATTTGTGAAAAACTCCATCTTATAAATTCATGCCTTTCATCATAGAAACCCCCCCCCCTCTCTCTCTCTCTCTCTCTCTCTCTCTCAAATATAATATCCTGCTTGTTTATCAAAATTTAACAATCTGACAAATGAAAAATAACTACATCTCATCAATTCATGCCTTTCATCATAGAACCCCCCCCCCTCTCTCTCTCTCTCTCTCTCTCTCTCTCTCTCTCTCTCTCCTCTCTCTCTCTCTCTCTCTCTCTCAAATAAAATATCCTGCCTTGTTTATCAAAATTTAACAATCTGACAAAATAAAGAATAAGCTTATTGTTATGAGTGGTAGTTCACGCTCTTCAAATGTGTGCTTTCCACCCTTGTGCCTAATTTCTTCTCTTCCTTATTACCCAAGTATGTCGCTCAAATTCCTTGGCGTATTTACCTCGGTTCCCCAAAGGGGCCATCCTCCGGCTCTTTCATATTCCTCGGCCGACATTTAATAACAGGTCAGCTTGCGCTTTATATTTCCCGAGTTGTGTGAGCTTACCTTGTTTGCATAGATTCAAAGTGTCACTTGGAATTCGCGTCTTGGTTTGTCTTTGGTTGTTGACATTCAAAACTATATACAGGTTTTGGTTTCATTGTTTTGAGAGAGAGAGAGAGAGAGAGAGAGAGAGAGAGAGAGAGAGAGAGAGAGAGAGAGAGAGAGAGAGAGTTTTTTATATAGAAATTAAAACGGATACCATGAACTTGCCACCAAAAAAATAAAAAAAAAATAAAAAAATAAAGTAGATCAAAACTATGAATCGAAATTTATAGGACATTTTAACGTTGGGAATGCATAAGAACCTTGCACCCTTGTCTCCTTAGGGAAAGGAGTGCAATCAGTGCAGCTCACGTGGTGTACTGTAGGCATTGCTGGGTGGTCTTTGCATCCATGCTAAGGGCCTAGCTGTAAATTCTCTATATTCCTACTTTACCTTTATTTCGCTTCCTGTCTTCGTCTTTGCTGCCCAACCACCTTTTAAATATTTCTTCATAGTATAACTTGATGGTTTTATGATGGTTAAAGGTTTAAAGGTCATCATGAATAGCAGAGAGAAAGGTCAGTGACAGTTTCCTAACTAGCAGGACAATGCCATAGATAGTGACCTTATATACATTTGATTAACTATCAAGCTCCCTCTCCATCCAAGCTAGAACCAGGGAGGGCTAGGCAATGGCTATTGATGATTTAGCATATAGAGCTATAGGCTCTCCCAACCACCCCCCGCAGCTCAAGGATAGTGAGGTTGCTGACACTAGAGTTAACTATCTAATATGAGCGTGACTAGATCTCCCGTCCAGCAGATTGCGAGGAAGCGACTTTTTCAATGGGCTACTTACAACGTTTGTGCGAAAATCCTTTTGCTTCAAGCATGAATTTATTCCATCTAGCATTCCCTAGTGTGTGCTCATTGCAATGGAGTTTTGTCGGTTATGCACATTCTAGTGTGCTGTTCAAAATGTAGAACAACGTCTGAAAACATCTCTATTGAAAATCTGTCGATTGAATTTTAGATACTGTTGATGTATTTAATTCTCTTGATGGGTATAAACGTAAAATATATCTATTTGATTAAATTAAATTTGTTATGTTGAACAAATCTATCACTTTATATGTATGAATGCGTGCAGTTATGAGTGGATGTGTATTTTGGATATATTTCAATCATATTTTGAAAATGTTAACAGTGAATAAAAATCATAATTTCCTTCTACGCCTATTGACGCAAGTGGCATCGGTTAGATTTCGCCAGTCGTCACTTATCATGAGCTTTTAATTGAATAATTCTCTATTCATCATCTCCCAATTTGCGTTTCATGGTTCTCAGCCATTTAGGCCTGGGTCTTCCAACTCTTCTAGTTCCTTGTGGAGCCTAACTGAACGTTTGGTGAACTTTTTCCTTTTCCAAATAATAATGGCGGCACGGAATGACCTAAACCGATCCTAGTGCCAGGCTCCTCGCCTGAAAAAAAAATATATACTACGCACACAGACACACACACACACACATATATATATATATATATATATATATAAATAAATAAATATATATATAATAGTGTATATATATCTATATAAATGTATATATATAATATATATATAAAATATATATATTATATATATATATATATAAATATATATAATGGTGTGTATATATATATATATATTGACATAAATATATATCTATATAAATGTATATATATGAAATATATATATAAATATATATAAAATATATATATATATATATATGTATACATGTATGATATATGATATATATACACACACACGTATATATATATATATATATATATACAGATATACTCATTTATTATTATTATTATTATTATTATTATTATTATTATTATTATTATTTATAATGTACCTGTGGAATGAATAATATCACATCCAGGGAGGAAATATTCGAATGTAAATACGAAGAACGAAATTAGGTATAAGTACAAAGCCGATTCTTTCCAACCTAGTTGAATAGAATCTAAGGATCAATAGCTAACAAGACAATAGTGAAAAGCAAATATCCCAAATAGTAAACAAGACAATAGTGAAAAGCAAATATCCCAAATAGTAAACAAGACAATAGTGAAAAGCAAATATCCCAAATAGTAAACAAGACAATAGTGAAAAGCAAATATCCCAAATAGTAAACAAGACAATAGTGAAAAGAAAATATCCCAAATAGTAAACAAGACAATAGTGAAAAGCAAACATCCCAAAAATATCGTTTAGGGGAAACTTGTAACTTTAAAGTTAAAGGACGCATCCATAAATACGAAGCAAGGGACTTGTCATTCATTTTCGTTTAAGGTAAAGTTTTCCTCCCCCAAGACTACTGGAATTCGTTCGACTTTCATCATCCCACTGATGTTTAATTAAATTTTATGAGGGAGCGTGATGTATATAATGGTGATCTGAATAATACGACAATTAATCTACAGTTTCCTCCTACGAAATTGGATAATAATTCCTAGAAGTTATTACCTGTGTTTAAATTGGTTTCTTTTCGCCTAATGATGATGGATGGGTATTCCTTATCACCAAATTTTGTTTGTATGTGCGTGGTCTTGCGTGTCTGTGTGTGTGTGTGTATATATATATATATATATATATATATATATAGATAGATAGACATATATATATATATATATATATCATATATATAAATATATATGCATGAATATATATATTATATATGTATGTATGTATGTGTGTATATATATGTATGTATATATGTTTATGTATATGTATATATATATGCATATATATGTTTATATGTATATATACTGTATGTGTGTATATATGTATGTGTATATATACATGTATATATATATATATATAATTTGACACCAGCATCACAGTTTTCAAGACTTAGCATGTGTACCGATCAATGAAATATCTGTATAAACGTGGCCAACGATAACAAAATGCTCTTGCAGTAGTGCCATCACATAAAAATCAATGAAAGATTGGTATAACTGATGTTTTTTATAGTATAATTATCTTGATGGTTAATATTACAGCATGAAATGTGACAATTAATGAATGTGTTGTAATATTGAGAGAGAGAGAGAGAGAGAGAGAGAGAGAGAGAGAGAGAGAGAGAGAGAGAGAGAGAGAGAGAGGACCATCTCGATCAAATTTTTGTAACTAGTTTTTGAAATCTTTGTACAAGCCTCTTATCACGGATTATACATTTATAAATTAATGAAATAATCTTTTAGAATTTTTTAAAGCGTAAATCTTTTAGGATTAGTTAATATCGTAATTGCTTAATTAATTTCCTGATTTAATTGCATGGAGTTGGGTGTATCGGGCAAGTACTTGAGCCTCGGAATCACTTGCTACTTTTCATCCAATTTTCAAGGGAAGAATCTCGTGTGTCGAGTTAATCCTCGAGGCCCCAGCGTGGCTCTTGAGTCCTTCATTACTCTCTCTCTCTCTCTCTCTCTCTCTCTCTCTCTCTCTCTCTCTCTCTCTCTCTCTCTCTCCCTCCTCAATGAGCCCCTCGAGTGTAGTACGAATGTTTATACAGTTTTTGTCTCGTTTCTTTCCTTCCTTCATTTCTTATTTATATTTGACTATTTACTTGGATCGCCATGGAATTACATTTTAGAAGTAATTAATTTACCTTTTAGAAGAGTTGCCTTTATTCAACTTCTTTTCCGTTGTGTCCAATAACGGTAAGTAAAACCTGATGGTAAATAAACTTTGATGTATTTTTATTCCATTCGACCAGGTGCGTATTTAGATCGGAAACTAATATTTACACTCCTTGTCCATGTGTTAAAAACGCACGTATCTAATTGATTTTACCAAATTCAACATTCATTCTCTCTCTCTCTCTCTCTCTCTCTCTCTCTCTCTCTCTCTCTCTC
>NC_090740.1:127310705-127315705 GCF_036898095.1 Palaemon carinicauda | reverse complement strand
ATGGTGGGTTAATATAAAATTCAATAATGTTTGAATATTTATTGTCGTTATTAATCACCCGTTCGTTTATATGAATAAATATGCTAATGCTAATCCTTTTGAGACTTTTCGCACATTTATAAAATGGCAAGTTTATTATATGGTGTGTATTCAATATATATATATATATATATATATATATATATATATATATGTATACTGTGTATATATATATATATATATATATATATATATATAAGCATATATATATGTGCATATATATATATATATATATATATATATATATATATACACAGTATATACATTTACAATTTGCCAATATAACTTGCAGAATATGCAAAAAGCATTTAAGAAAGTACGTCCAAAATAGGACCTGGTATTGTCTTAAGAATATTTTACTAATTTAGACATTGATTCAGAAAATACTCTTTGCTCTGAACTTGTATTTTGCCTATTTCTCATGCGGCACGTGTACGCATATGACAGGCCTACATTAGTGAAGTAAGATCTTATCGTAGTGGTTAGTCCAAATGAGGCCCATGCCTTGTATGCATTTATATTTTAGGACTAGGTTATATACTATATTCAATCTACAACAACTCTACCGTTCCTTTACGGCCACATTATTGCTGATGGGTTGATATTAACAAGCTGCAGACAACAAATACTCGATCGATTAGCGCCATCTGTGGCCGACGCGCCCTACTAAAGCGGGCAGATCCAAAGGGAATTCGACCGACGTTCAGGTCTTACTTTTATTGTCTCTACTTTACCCAACACACTCATTTAGTGGTAACTACTAACCACTTCCACTTGAGAGAGATTTATCTAACAAATGCTCTCTGATCTTGGGTAGTGCAATAGCCTTTCTACCAAACCCTTTCAGGTCGAAAGCCAGTGATACCTGGTGGTTTATCAAGACATGGCCCTATCTTCATCTTCAGCTTTCTTCATTCTCAAAACCACCAGTGCTGTCTTGCTCTCTTTATGCAATGTTCATATTATTACTTACTAATGTTTCTTTTGCAACACTGGATTGTTTCCCCTATTAGCTATTAGAAAACCCAAAGGCTTGTAGCGTTCTTATTTCCATATGAGGTTTGCACTTAACTACTGTTACTTCTTTCTACCTTATTAGTCCCACTGTATAGCAAGGATGGCCGCTGACACCCCATGCTCCTCCTCCCTTTCACTGGCATGCTCTTAGCCTTCTTTATTGGTCCCACCTCCTCCCCTCCTATCATATGGCCACACTATCAGATATCATAAGAGTTTCCCTAGCTTTTACATTAAATATACCACACATTCTCTCATTTCTAGTCAATATTTCCAGCTTGACTATTAATGATACTACATTTTATAATAACCCTGATTATATGCAATTTATGTAAGCTCTAAAAGAATCCTATGAATTAATGTTTCATTTGGTTTGTGAACATCTAATGGACATCTCCGAGAAGAGCACATGGTTTTGATTAAGATCAAAATCTACTGGGTTGTGGTGGCCGATGTGGTAACGTCACTGACTGGTGAACTCCAGACTGGGATTCGAGCTTTATCAAACTTGTTAGTTTCTTTGGTCGCTGCACCCTCACCATCCTTGTGAGCTAAGGATGGGGTGTTTGGCGGACCATATAGGTCTATAAGCCAAGTCATCAGTAGCCATTGCCTGGACCTCCTTGGTCCTAGATTGGGTTGAGAGGGGGCTTGGTCACTGATCATATTTATATATGGTCAGTCTCTAGGGATTGTCCTGCTTGAGTGGCCTTTGAACCTTTAAACCACATTTCAGTTTTTCCTACATTTACAGTATAGTAATCATAGTTAATGTGTATGTAGGCTATTACCTCGTAGGAGGGTAAACGTCAGTGCACCACATGTGGTGAGCTGTAGGCATTACTTAAGGGTTTTTGCAACGTTCCTTCGGCCCCTAACTTTATTGCTTTATATTCCTAGGTATAGTGTGTGAGACTGTATTTTAACTATAAAACATATTTTAATTGACTAAAGATTTTAAGGGGATTTATGTTTTGGTGAGAGAAGTTTTATTTACCAATTATCAGATTGAGAATATCTCAGTTTTTAGGATTTTAACTTTTAAGAAACAATTTTTATAAATATTCAAATTTCTATTTATCACAGATTTTTATCTCCTAGTTTATTTTTTATCCATTTTATTTAATATATTTAATTTCATTAATTTATTTAATTAACATTAATAGAAATAGTTCTTCTTTTGATGTTAATCGGGCCGGCTATGCAAGAGTCGAGTTTGACTGTGGTCTGGTTAATCTCCTCCTTTTATTAATGATTTATATCTTTCTACTTAACCTTACTCTCGCCTCCTTTCTTCCTTTTTACTGTCCAACCTCTTAAAGGTTTAAAGGTAACTCATGAATGACAGAGGCAAGGGATAGTGACATTGGCCTAACAAGCAGGGCAATACCATAGAGGCTGACCATGTGTACTCATGATCAGCGCCCAAACCCCCTCTCCACCCAAGGTAAGACCAAGGAGGGCCAGGCAATGGCTGGTGATGACTCGGCAGATAGACTTATAGGCTCCCCCAAACCCCCCGTCCTTTGCTCACAAGGATGGCGAGGTTGCAGCGACCAAAGAAACTAACGAGTTTGAGCGGGACTCTTCGAAGTTTTACTTAGAGTCCAACCCCAGGAGTTGCTCTTGGACATCGAATGGCCTCACAGGCCCCAGCGCCAAGATTATAGTTCAAATAATTTCAAACCAATCCAGTGATGTATAGATGTTATAATACAAGGAATCTACCTTACGTTTTTTTCATATTAAAGAAAGTTAAACATGAATGATACCTTTAAGCTTCAAACCATGAGATCAAGAAAACTTATTTGGGAGTTTTTATTCATTTTATTTGTCTTTTTAATTAACTGCACTTTTATTTTGGTGTCTTAGTTAATGACATACAGGTCAAATACAATTTCTGTTCATAAACTGTTAACCCCTTAGTAATCGATTTGAAGTGCCGACTTATCTTTTAAGATCAAGTTCAAATACGATTCAATTCTTTTTCGTAAAACGTGGTAATTAGTTAATCGATTTTAGAAAAGTCTGAAATAAACCCGTCACACTAAATTGTAGATTCTTTGAGGAGCAAATTTTAGCCCCATTTTTAAAGGTCATCTTAATTTGTTTCCTCCACTTTTTGTTGTGGTTATGTTATATCCTCTTAAGATATTTCACTGTTCAATTATTTTCCTTTGTATTTAAACGCTCATTTACAAATTGAAGAATTAATAAAGGGAGATAATGACAGACTTTAAAAGACTACTACATTTTTACTAATGTACAGTTCAATGGCTTTTTTTCGTATCACTCAAAGTTTGTGGTCTACCGATATTTTTGGGACACTGAAAATCTCCCATCTTCCGAGAATCTGTATCGCACACGTTTCACTCATGCCCATACACTGTAATGCTATTGCTCTTTTCTTCCCTCTTGCTCTCTCCAGCACTGATAAGAAAAACCGGGTTAAGCTTGATATTGCATGTTTCACATTGTTTGAATTTTTGTGCTATTGTTCCCCTCAACTGTTTCTACATCAGTTCGTTATCTTGTTGAATAACCTTACCTATATTCACCTCGCCTATCTGTTTGTACGTATCAGTTACGTTGCCAAAAATCTTTAGATTACCTCGGGGTCAGAACCCTCAGGCTTTCTTGTGGTGGCCGATGTAGTAACGTCCCTGACTGGTGAACACCAGACTGGGCTATGAGTCCAGCTCAAACTCGTTAGTTTCTTTGGTCGCTGTAACCTCACCATCCTTTTGAGCTAAGGATGGTGGGTTTGTGGGAGCCTATAGGTCTATCTGCTGAGTCATCAGCAGCCACTGCTTGGCCTTCCTTGGTCCTAGCTTGGGTAGAGAGGGGGCTTGGGCGCTGATCATATGTATATATGGTCAGTCTCTAGGCCTCTAGGGCATTGTCCTGATTGATAGGGCAATGTCACTGTCCCTCGCCCCTGCCATTCATGAGTGGCCTTTAAACCTTTAAACCCGTTAAAAAGTTTTTCCTCCTATACAAGAGGCAACCGACCCCTTACTGTAGGGAAACGGTAGGAAAGAACAAGTGGATATAAGAGGCAATTATCCATTAATCTATTTTCTCACCAAACTGTTGACTAGGAAATCTAGCTGATTATAAAAGTGGCTTGTCATTCGAAGTGTTTTTTTACTCAATTATGAAATGAGTTTTCGAAGGTCGGGTGCCCTTTTGTCCCGAGTTTTTCATTAAATTTTCCTCATTTTCTTGCATTAAAAATGTTCCTCCCTCTTCTAAACGAATATTCGTGTTTTCAATCATGATGTTTATCCATTGCACTGGACTGACCTTAAACCTCATTACTTTTTTTTTTTCGTACATGTTTTTATCATCACTATTTTGCTGCCTTCATTTCCCTGGTGCAAAGGTAATTAATATTTTTTTTTTGTGTGTGCGTGTGTTTTCCTGGAATCTTGTGGAACACGTTGGACCAGATTGCAGTTAGTAAATGACTTTTTAAATATTTAGTTAAAATTAGTTGAAGGCCTTTGAGTCAAAGGTTTTAATACATTGCTCAATCTGTTTTTCATCTCAAAGATGTTTTTTTTTTTTATTCTCTTTTTTTATTGAATGATGTTAATTACGTACCAAGGAGGAATACGGATGAAAGGGATTTGTAGTTTTCAAAGCTGGTTCCAGGTAACGCCAGGCAACGTTAATCAAACTTTATCGTTACTTCGTTAATATCATTTTATTTTTTTTCTAGAATATATTTTCAAGAATTAATTTATTTACTCATGAAATTTTATTCTGTGGAAATAGATTTGTGTGTGTGTATATATATATATATATATATATATATATATATATATATATATATATATATATATATATAGATAGATAGATAGATAGATAGGTAGATAGATGTACACACATATATCTTTATCCATATCTATCTATCTGAATATATATATATATATATAACA